>NC_046158.1:83266818-83556818 GCF_011064425.1 Rattus rattus | reverse complement strand
TCTATATATATATATATATATGTGTGTGTGTATTATACATGTATGTATAATTATTATTATGTTTGTATAATACATACTCATAAATATATAGATATATGTGTATGTATGTATGTATGTGTGTGTGTATGTATGTATGCATGTATGTATGTATGTATGCTGGTACTGAGTACTAAAGTCAGGTCCTTGTGCATACAGGCAAGTACCCTGGGTTTACCCTCAGTTTAACATTCTTGTACTGTGGATGAACATTTTATTCCGTTTCTTATAATGTACTTAACCAGTCTTCTTGCTGGGGCATGGGTAGGCTCTTTCTAATTCTTTTATATGCAATTGTAACCAGCATTGCTGAGATCATCCTTAGAGCTACTATGTTATGTATTCCTCAAAGAATAATAAATGGATTGAAGGTCTCTGCCCTCTGTTTTATGCAGTTTAATTTTTTCAGACAGTCTTGCTGTGTTGCCCAGGCTAGCTTTAAATCCCTGGGCTAAGCAATCTGTCTCCATTTCCTCAGTATTGGGGATTACAAGTTTGTGCCCCTGCATTCAGTTCTTAGAATATTCTAGAAAGGCAGAGAATTGTAATTCCTCAGCATTTTAGGACAGTATCTATTCTCCCAGTGAAAGTAGACATTGGCATTAATGATTACCATCATCATTGTGATCAGCACAGCGTCTCTGTTTTATTTTGTATTTTTATTAATAAAGTTTGACCCCTTTATCATCTATCATCTCTGTTTTAATTTGTATTTTTATTAATAAAGTTTGACCCCTTTATCATGAACTTAACAGCTCTTTGCTCATTAAAATGGAGACTTTATTCATTATGTATAACAACCAAGAGGCTAAAGAGAGAGTTGAGTGAGTAGCCATCCCTGGAACCCGTGTGTGGGGTTAGTTTTGTTTTTGTTTTATTGTCAATTTGACATAAGCGTGAGACATTTAGGAAGAATGTCAGCAGAGGAGTTCCTTCCATCAGGTTGGTGTGTAGGCAAGTCTGCGGGCATTTTCCTGATTAGAGATGGATGTGAGCAGGTCCAGCACACTGTGGTCCTGCGTTGTATACGAACGGTAGCTGAGCAAACCAGGCAGGGCAAGCTGATAAGCAGTGTTCTTCCACAGCTTCTGCTTCAGTTCTGCCTCGAGCTTCTGCTCTGACATCCTTCAGTGAGGGACCGTTATCTGGAAGTGTGAAGATGAGAGATACCCTTTCTTCCTCAAGTTGCTTTTGGCCATGGTGTTTTTCACAACAACAGAAAGCAAGCTAAACAGTTGAGCATGTGTGTGCAAACTAAGATACTATACCAAGAAGTTGAGCATGTGTGTGCAAACTAAGATACTATGCCAAGAAGTTGAGCATGTGTGTGCAAACTAAGATACTATGCCAAGAAGTTGAGCATGTGTGTGCAAACTAAGATACTATGCCAAGAAGTTGAGCATGTGTGTGCTTGTATCCAAGTTGGAGAGGTGGAGACAGGTGTATAGTCCAAGACTTGATGGCCAGTCAGCCTGGCTTACATCCTAAGTTAAAAGGCTGGTGAGACATGCCATCTCACAAAAAAAGAAAAAAACAAAAACAAAAAGAAGCCAAGGAATGGCATCTGAGAAACACACAAGAACACACACACACACACACACACACACACACACACACACACACACTTGGGAGCTGGAGACATTGCTCAGTGGTTAAGAATTCTTACTGCTCTTCCAGAGGACTGGGGTTCAATTCCCAGCACCCGCATGACAGCTCACAACTGTCTGTAACTCCAGTTCCAGAGGACCTGGCAATCCCACAGAGACAGGCAAAACATCAATACACATAGAAAAATCTTCAAAAAAATACACACACACATAAACACACAGAGAGAACAACAACCAGGAGTGTTAGTGTGTTAGTATACCTTAGTAGACGAGAGCATGCCTAGTCAAGGTTCTCCAGTATGCAAAGAGGGATGAGAAAAAAAAGGAAGAGGACAGCAATGACTTGTCATGACATTTTTATAGACACTTTTCAAATGAAGACATACAATGGGTCAGCAGGCATGTGAAATAGCGCTCAACATCCCTGAGCATCAAAATCGAAAGCACGGTGAGATGTGATCTCATCTGTCAGAGTCATTATCAGTACAATAGGAAGTGCCAAATGCTGGTGAAGCTAGGGAGAGAAGAGCTCTAGCACCGTGTTTTAGGTGTATGAAAAACAGAGCGGAGGTTCCACAAAGCAAACAAACAAACTAACTAAAAATAGTCCCCCTATGATCCAGCCACCCTACCACTGTGTAAATATGTAGCCAAAAGAAATATTGAAGATATTGAAGAATCATCTCTACTTCCCTGTTTATTGCAGTGCAATTTAGAAGAACCAAGAGTTTGAACTGACATAACTGATGAATGGATAAAGAAAAGGTGGGGTGTGAATGCGCCTACATACATGCACACACACACACACACACACACACACACAAACATACACAACAACCACACATACACAAACATACACACAACCACACACACAGAACCACACACACACTCATACACACACACAAACATACACACAATCACACATACACAAACATATACACAACCACACACACAGAACCACACACACACTCATACACACACACAAACATACACACAATCACACATACACAAACATATACACAACCACACACACAGAACCACACACACAAACACACACAATCACACATACACAAACATACACACAATCACACATACACAAACATACACCCAACCACACACACACAACCACACACACACTCATACACACACACACACAAACACACACAATCACACATACACAAACATATACACAACCACACACACAGAACCACACACACACTCATACACACACACACAAACACACACAATCACACATACACACACATACACACACACACACACACACACACACACACACACACACAGGAACACAATTCAGCAACAAAGAAGGTTGAAATCCTCCTGTTTGCCACAAGATGGCTGGATCTGGAGGATATTGTGAAATGGGAAAACAGCAAGCCAGACACAGGATGACAAAGCACAGATCTGCCTCATCTGGGAAACATGAAAGAACGGACCTGCGGCAAGTAGAGGGGAAAGTGGTTCCCAGAGATGGGGGGGGTTTGAGTAGGGGGTGGGCAGAGGATGCCATGTGCACAGAGTCAAGGGAAGGAAGAGTAAGGTCTGTGGGTTCCCCCCCTCAGTAGAGCGACTACAGCTAACATCACTATGCACCTTTGAGAAGAAAGGGTTCTAAATGCTCTCAGTACAGAGAAAACACACGAGGTGACGGACATGCTGATTATTTTGATTTGATCATTGAACAAAGTATCCATGAGTCAAACATCCCATAAATATGTAGAATTATTGCACGTATTAGCGATCAAAACAATAACTATTTAACTATCATATACACATCATATATATTTTCCCAGTTAATTTTCAGATATGTTCATATCTGAATATGTGTATTTGTAGGAAGGATTGAACACAGATCCTTATGTGTGCGAGGTCTACCTTGGAGCTCTAATCTTTTCAAAATAGCGCTTGTTTTGCATTTTTGAGGCAGAGTCTCAGTCTGTAGCCCCCAGCTGTCCTGAACTGACTTTCAGACCACGCTGCCCTTGTACACATAGAGCCCCGCCTGCCTTGGTTTCCTGAGTGCTTCGACTAAAGGCATGTGGCACTATACCTGGCCTGTTTTTAATTTTAATTATGCTTAGCCAATCGTGCTTTCAGATTTAGTTGAAAATTTAAAAATGCAGTTTGGAAAGGAAAATGATACATGTGTCACGACAACAAGAACTTTGACAAAGTTAACTTGGGAGCAGGTGGCAAAGTGGGACAGAAGGCATCTTTGGTCAAGGATGCAAAAGTATCTGCTTGGCAGGCCTCCCAGCCAGAGGCGTTTTCCAGAAGCAAGAAAAAGAAGAAGCTAAGAGCAAACATTTAGGGACAGCACAGCCATTCCCCTTGCTTCTGTTTCAGCTTTGTGCAGGTTTTGGGTTTGTGAAGAGAGAGGTTTGTGTGATTATATGACTGGAACTCCATATAGTTATTAACTGGGAGCACAAGGCTAGCCTGGTCTACACAGGGAGTTCCAGGAGTACCAGGGCTACATAGTGAAATTTATCTCAAATTACAACAAAACAAAACACTCCCCTCATAGAAACGTCCAACTATGACTGGATAGACCCCTCTCCCCCTTACTGTGATTTGGTCTCTCCTTTCAGCCTTGTGAAGCCTTCAGCCTTCAAGACTGCCTACGGATGAAGTATGCGATTCTTTGCATATGGCACTGACCTAGATTTAGCTTTACTTAGCAGTTAAAGGTTAAAGACAAGAAGCCAAACTAAAAATAAAACAACCTCAGCCAATGCCATCCTGGACCTTGGTGTGCTGACTCAAAGCACTTAGCAAATGGTGTTGACCGAATAGGAAATTTGTGTGCATTTGGGCTCAAATTGCTTTCAAAATTATGTAGAAGTTCTATCGCCTACCTGAAAGGATGTTCTAACCTCAAATATCCTGACAATTTTGTTTTGAGAGGTGAATAAATACCATGTAAATTGAGGGACTATTATAAGGCACCAGATACTGCTCTTAGCGATTTGTAAATAAATACACATATTTATTCAAAATTTTATTTTCATTAAACCAACCCAATTATTTCCATGGAGTTTGGTACACACACACACACACACACACACACACACACACACACACACATTTATAATTTGCCTAATGTTCTCCTCAAAGAACAAACAAAGGTTTAGGGTGATCCAGAAATCCCTTATCAGGAAAGGAGTGGTTCTTTGCACAGAGACCTCCACATCTTAGGAAGTGAGCATAGGGCATGGAGGGTTCACATTAACCATGTGTGAAGTCAATGCTAGGACCTTACGTGCATGTGCACACAGACACACAGACACAGACAAACAGACACAGACAAACAGACACACACACAGACACACACAGACACACAGACACACACAGACACAGACACAGACACACACACACACACACACACACACACACACACACACACACACACACACACACAAAGCAGGAATGTGGTCTTCCTTCTCAATCTTAAGGAATTAAGGGAAAAACCTAGGCTTAAGAAAGCGATTGCTGGGGGCTGGAGAGATGACTCTGTAGTTAAGAGTATGGACTCTTGAACAGAAGCCAAGTTTAGGTCCCAGCACCCGAATCAAGCATCTTGAAACCACCTATAACTTCTGCTCCAGGAGAACCTGATGCCGCTGGCCCCCAAGGGTCCCTGCACTCATGGGCACATACCCACACAGACACATAGTTAAAAATGAAGTCATATGTACATCATACACTGCCTCCTTCCCTTTCCTGTGCCTCCTCCTCCTCCAAGGTATCCACCACTGACTTGCAAACACTCGATATGTTCACACAGTGATGCTCTCTCCCCTCCTTCCTGCTCCCTTTATCATGGAAGTGGAAACGTAGCAGGCAGGGAGCATTGTGTCCTATGGTACTCTTCTCACTTCATACTGTGTCTTGAGGATGCATTGTTCCATTGCATCTATCTGATGTGTCAAATGCATAATACATTGATTCAGTTAAAAATGGGCTTCTTAGAGGCAGCAGGCTGGGCCATCTAGGAAAAGCACTGGCTATGCAAGTCAGATGACCTGAGTCTAGTCTTCCGAACCCATGGTGGAAGGAGAGAATAGACTCTTGAAAGTTAGCATTTGACCTCAAACATATGTGCTGTGGTGTAGGAACACATACAACCACCACAACAATAATAAATTAAAAAAAAACAATAACAAACCCCCACAATTTTTGTGCTGTTATAAACCAAAATGGCTACTGAGAATGGTGCTACACACCTTCGTCTCTAGCACTTAGGAGACAGAGACAGGGCGGTATTTGTGAGTTCAAGGCCAGCATGGTTTACATAGAAAGTTTCCAGGTACATAGTTAGAACTTATCTCAAAAAACAAAACCAAGATAAAATAAAGTGGTTGGGATTGTTATTAAATACACATCATTTTGAGTGCATTTGCAGAGCAAATTTTGGCAAGTAAAATTTCTAGATCACAGGAATCATGAACTTTTTTTTTAAAAAAAAATTTTATTATACATTTCTTTACTTATATTTCAAAGGTTATTCCCCTTCCCAGTTTTCTGTCCATAAGCCCCAATTCCCTCCCCTATCCCTCCCCCATATGGGTATTCCCACTATATACCCCTCTTATTGCCCCCCATATTCCCCTGAACTGGGGGTCCAACCTTGGCTAGACCAAGGGCTTTCCCTACCACTGGTGCCCCAACAAGGCTATTCTCTGCTACATATGCAGTTGGAGCCCTGGGTCAGTCCATGTATAGTCTTTGGGTAGTGGTTTAGTCCCTGGAAGCTCTGGTTGGTTGGCATTGTTGTTCTTATGGGGTTGCAAGCTCCTTCAACTCTTTCAATACTTCCTCTAATTCCCCCCAAGGAGGTCCTATTCTCAGTTTGGTGGTTTGCTGTTAGCATTAACCTCTGTATTGGGCATGCTCTGGATGTGTCTCTCAGGAGAGATCTATATCCATTCCCTTTCTGCGTACATTTTTTAGCTTCATCAATCTTACCTAGTTTTTGTGGCTGTATATATATGGGCCACATGTATGTCAGGCTCTTAATGGACATTCATTGAGTCACTGCTCTAAACTTTGCTTCCATATCCCCTCCTATGAATATTTTTCCCCCTTTTAAGAAGGAGTGGGAGCATCTTCATTTTGGTCATCTTTCTTCTTGAGCTTCCTGTGGTCTGTAGATTGCATCTTGGGTAATTTGAGATTTTTGGCTAATGGGATCATGCCCTTTTAACCCTGAAAGGAAGCAGCTATGAGATTCAACACAATTATTTTACAAGCTCTTGTTTAACAAAGTTATCCTGTTAAATGCAGCAATAGTATCTAGGTTGAATGGATACAGCAACAGGGTCTAGGTTAAAAGGGAAAACAAAGTCTTTCTTGCAGTGTCTCAACTCTGGAATTTATGGGAAAATGATCAGGCGCTGCAACATATGAGGATCACCTCACAAGCAATGTTGAAGTCAATCCACAGGAACCTATAGCTCCCGGGCAGAAGCAAATGACTTGGAGGCTTTGAGGTGTGTTTTTACTGTCATTGCCACAGTTACATTTTACAGCAATAATACTTGCCGTAATATCATCATCACCATCTTCACCATCACCACCATCATCACCAATGCCATCACCATCATCATCACCAATGCCATCACCATCATCATCATTGAGACAGGGTCTCAACTATATAGCCAGAACTGCTCTCAAACTCTCAGTCCTCCTGCCTCAGCTGCCTGAGTACTGGCCTTACAGGTGTGTGCCACCATGCCTAGCCTAGCTCTTATCTGCTGCCAACTGGATGGAACAGTACGACTTTATAGATATCAGATAATCTTTTACTTACAAAATGACAGTTTTTATTTTTACTTCATTCATAGTTCAAGTAACAGAGAATTCATTTCTTAATATTGAGGGAGAATTCCTTCTTAACCTTGGGGCACTTTCATAAGGAAGATATGCCTGGGGCCAGGGAAGCAGAGAGATGGAGGTGAAGGCAGAAGGTGACTAGAGCATCGAGGGAGGAGGACAATGAAGATGGGAACGCAATGACAAAGGTGCGGTGTTTCATTTTTACAAATTTTCATGAGCTGGGTATCTCAGTTCTGAGTCAGCAATGAGGCTGTGTGAAGCAGTCCCTGATGGCTGCTTTTCTATATGTACACCCTTGCTCTTATCCATTGGGAGCTATAGGTTCCTGAGTGTTGACTTCAACATTGCTTGTGCGGCAGCCTGCATACACCAGGTCTGATCACTTTCCCACAAATTCCAGATACTCCCAATGTGTACTGAGTTGAAACAACACAAAAAAGAAACCTTGGTATCCCTCTCAGTCTGGACACTTTTGTTGTACCTCTGTCTTAGGGCTATACTACTGAGAACAGACACCATGACCAAGGCAACTCTCATAAGGACAACATTTAATTGGGGCTGGCTTACAGGTTCAGAGGTTCAGTCCTGTATCATCAAGGCAGGAGCATGGCAGGCTAGTATAGGAGGAGCTGAGATCTACATCTTCATCTGAAGGCTGCTAATGGAAGACTGACTTCCAGGCAGCTATGGTGATGGTCTTAAGCCCACGCCCACAGTGACACACCTACTCCACAAGGCCACACCTACCCCAACAAGGCCATTCTCCAAATAGTGCCACTTCCTGGGCCAAGCATATACAAACCATCACAACCTCAAAATAACAGCGGATAGAGATTGAAATGATGGTGCACTTTAGGAATTGACACTTGAAGTGGAAATTTCTGGCTGTGTCATGTGATGCAGACTCACACGATATTTTGCTCAGACAGCACCTGTGAGAGGACACACGATGTTTGCAGAGAGTATAAGCAGGACTCAATGGATAGTGACGGGGGCTTGCATGGCCAGCTGTGCAACTCTCTGTTGGTCTCATGGCTTTGCTGATCTTCGCTTCTTGAAAGAGGCACGACAGAGAACTCCTGGCATTCCGGCTGGTCCTGGTCGCTCCCCACTTACTCAGATCTGGTGGTTTCTGCTGGATCATGCTGTCCTGTTTGGTGACACTTATGAACTGGACTGCTGGTATCCTGAGAAACTGAGGTTGGAATCTCCCAAAGAACTACTACCAAACAGCTACCAAACAGCTTCACATCCCCTTGTCCTATTTACTATTTTTTCTCCCCTACCTTTGGGTGGTGGGCTAGAAGTGGGGTTAAAACATATGAGAACCCTTATTAAAGCAGGTTTTGAAAAATCTAAGCCTACAAATGGTGACTGATGAAAACGAGTTGAGTGTAGAATCGAAATCTGCTCTGTAGAACTGGGTTTGGTGGTGCACACCATTAATCTCAGCACTTGGAAGGCACAGGCTATGGATTTTTGTGAGTTGAAGACCCTCCTCTTTGTATAGTAAGTTCTAGGACGTCCAGGACTACACAGAAAGGCCAATGACAAACAACAACAACAACAACAACAACAACAACAACAACAACAACAACAACAAAATTCCTTGTTGGACTAGATCACTTTTACACTTATTATTTTATTTTTATGTGCACGAATGTTTTGCTTGCAGGCATGTATATGTACTAGATTCATGACTGACATCCACAGAGGTCAGAAGAGGAGTCCCGTCCTCTGAAACTGAACTTACAAATGGTTGTGAATCACCATGTAGATGCTGGGAATCAAACATGGGTCCTCCTTAAGAGCAACATGTGCTCTTAGCCACTGAGCTATCTCTCTAGCTCCATTAGCTAAGAGGAGATTGTTCTGCAACGTGGGATAAAGGCATAGTGAGAGAAGGTGGCTTTTTTTTAAATTATAGATCTGATACCACGTGCTTTGAGTTCAGGAGCAGGGAATACCTTACTTGGACTCACTCTACAAAACAGCCGTGATGTCACATGGTCCTTGTGCTGACTAGTTTTTGGTTTGCTCGATTGTTTTTAATTTATTTTTATTTAACTTTTTATTGCTTCTTCGTGAGTTTCACATTATGTGTCTCAGTCTCACTCATCTTCCTGTTCCCCAGTATGCACCCTCTGCCCTTGTAACCTCCCCCAAAAAACACACACACACACACACACACACACACACACACACACACACAGAGAGAGAGACACAGAGAGAGAAGAGAAGAGAGAGAGATACATCTCATCATGGAAACTATAGTGTGTCACATTATGTACCACAGAATAACCCTCTGTCCACACATCTTCACTTGCAAGCTCATCACAATGAGTCATTGGTCTGGTTTGAGGCCTCTGGCTTCTGTCACACCATCAATGTTGGATCCTCACCAGGACTCCTCCCAGTATCTTGTTGGAGCCCTCTTCGCCTTGGAGATCCTACAGGTTTGGACCAGCAGGACCAGCCCTTTCACATACTCCAACCGTTCACAGATGATGTAGATCTCGGAGTGGGTCAACCCAAAGCTCTGGATCTGGGTCTGGGTGGTAGATGAGTGGGTCAGTGCTGTTTTTTTCCCCATCTGCACCACCAGGAAAAGCTCATCAGCACAGCTCTGGCTAGGCTACCCAACAGCAACATCCACGGAAGGCAGGGCCAGCTCTCCCACTTTTACATTCTCCGGGTTGGCTTACTCATGTCCTTACCATCAGGGTCAGATCCACTGTGCTGCCCCAGTGAGGCACAGGGCCCTCTTTCCCAAGTGCTACAGGCAGTGAGGGATAGAGCTAGCTCTCCCTCTCTCATGGCCTCAGGCCCAGCTTTCCTGACTACTGAAAGTGGCAAAGGGCAATGGGGGAGGGGATGTCAGGGTTGGGCATCATTCCTGTGCCTAAGCTCATGGCAGATCAGTGGCAAGGACAGCTCATTCCTGCCTCCTCCACCAGGGTTAGCTTTGCTGTGCTGCTCAAGTGAGGTTCAGGGACCCCTCTCCCAAGTGCTGCAGTTGGTGAGAGCAGGGCCAGCTCACCAGCTCTCAAGACCCTGGGTGCTTTAATGGCTAGTTTTATGTCAACTCAACACAGCCACAGTAGTCATCTGAGAGGACGGAACTTCGGAGAAGAAAACGCCTCCGTAAGATTGGGCTACAGGCGAGTCTGTAGATTATTTCCTTAATTAATGATTGATTTGGGAGGGCCCAGCCCATTGTGCATGGGGCCGCTCCTGGGCTGGCAGTCCTGGCTTCTATAGGAAAGAAGGCTGATTCTAGGGGATCACAGAAACTGAAGTGACAAACATGGATCCCGTATGGGTCTGAGCGAGGTCCTCTTTATATACCTTATGGTTGTGTAGCTTGGGATTCTTGTGGGATATTCTCAACAAGGGAAGTGGGTGTGACTCGACTCTTTTCCCTGTGCTTGGGACTCTTTCTCTCCTACTGGGTTGCTGTATCCAGACATAATAGGAGGGTCTGTGTCCAGTCTTCTTGTATCTTGTTAGGCCACGTTTCATGGATATCTCTGGGAGGTCTCTCTCTCTTTGTCTCTCTCTGTCTCTCTCTGTCTCTGCCTCTGTCTCTCTCTGAAGGGAAACAGAAGAGGAATTGATCTGAAAGAGAGGGGAGATGGGGCTAGTGACTGAGAGGAGTGGAGGGAACGGAAACTGTGGTGGGGTATAATGTGTGAGAGAAGAGTAAAAGTTTAAAAACAAAAAATAAATAAGAAAGCAGGCTGAACTAGCCACGAGGAGCAAGCCAGCAAGCAGCACCCTCCATGGCGTCTGCATCAGCTCCTGCCTCCAGGTTCCTATCCTGTTTGATGTGGAAGTGTAAGCCAAATAAACTCCTTTCTCCCCAAATTGCTTTGGTCATTTTTTTCCCATCACAGCAATACTAATCCCAACCAAGACAGTCCTTGTACATCTTTATGGTCTGCTTTCAGACCTCCACACTGTGACAGTTTCAACTGCCTTCCATTTTACCTCGGTTTTGCTAATCACATCTGAAGTGGCTGCACACCAGGCCAGTCAGTGCTGGACTATAACTTGCCTGTTTATTTTACGTTACTTCCAACTTTGCTATTACAGAAAAGCATCTTTTGAACCAGTGAGACTAGAAAAACAGGTACAATTTCCTTTCCTTACTTAACAAAGTAGGTTACTCCAGTGCACAACTTCTCTCTGGTAACAAAACGTCCGTTTCTCTATTGCAGTACAATTAAAACTACCATACAGCGAAGCCCTGAGGAGGGGGCTTGGCCAACATTGAGTGACCAGTGAGGGCTTTTAGGCAGCTCACCGGGGTTCAGGATGGCTCCAGATGGCCCATTGGATTATATTCAGCATATGGGAGCATCCAAGAAAGAAGGCAGCAGGACCCTCAATCATCCTGTGGGAATTGTTTTGTTTCTGAACACCTTTGCTGATATTGCTGCCTCCTGTGTCCCTGGGACTACTTATTAGCACTGTGAACCCACAGGCAGAATCCTGAATGGTCCTGTGTCTCTGCACCAACATCTTACAATTCAGAGATCTGGCCCGGGGAGTCCTTCCTGAGCCTCACTCACGGTTCCTGAGACAGGTTTACCTACAGCAGGAAGCTGAGCTCTGCATCCTATCATGACTGACGTATGGGAGGGTACCTCCACTTAGAAAGGCTGTGTCTGAGTGCTGGTGAGCCCACTGGTAAGTCTCTTCCACCTCCCTACTTAGTATAGGAGTGCAACCCAGTGCAACCCACGTAAGGGCAAGCTTCTTGTACCAGCCAAGTGTCCATGGGGAGCTTCCCTTGACATTTTTATCTGGTACTATAGAATCACCCTGAGCCTAAGACTTGGACCATCAACGCAGTTACTTTGTTTTCTTTGTGTAATTAGCTAGATGTCTACACCCTTCTCTAACTCCTAAAAGAAGACTTAAAGGCAGAAGCTTAATCCCCACACTCAGAACTCAGGAGGATCTCTGAGTTTGAGACCAGCCTGGTGTACAGAGCAAGTTTCAGGAAAGCCAGGGCGACATGGAGAAACCCTACCAAAGACTTAAAGGTAGAGTTGGAGTCAGAGTTTATCAAAGAAGGTCACTAAGGGCTGGAAAATTTGGCCCCAAACACAAACATAGCAATGCAGAGTGTCTTAGTTACTTGTCTTGTTATTGGGACAAAATACCCTTGGCAGAAGCAGCGAATCAAGGAAGGGATTATTTTGCCTCAGTGTTCCAGGTTACAGTTCACCATGGTGACAGGAGTGTGAGAGCTGCTTTCAGGGCACCCCTAGTCAGGAAGCAGAGAGAAGAACAGTGGCTCTCAGCTCAGTTTCTTCTTTTTAATTCAGCAGGCAGGACCCCACCCCCTGAAATGTTGCTGTCAATATTTAGGGTGGTTCTTCCTAACTAACCAACTCAATAACCCCCTAGCAGACCTCCCCAGAGCTTTGTCTCCTAGGTGATTCCAGTTTCCGTCAAGTGGACACCAAACATCAGTAGGTAAGAACCAAAGACTTTCAGGAAAAGTAGCTCTGGTTACTTGCACAAGACCTGCACCCAGGATGGGGTCCATCAACATTCTGTTCTGTCATCATGTTATAGAGGGAGGGAATCATGCACTCCAGTCCTCTCTGAGGATCTGCAGACAGTTAGTGGCTGTTACCGGAAGGAGAGACATTTCCCCAGCCTGGAAATGTAGCCCCCATAAGTTGTCCTCCTCCTTTAAATAATTCCTCATCTACGTGCCTGTAAACAATCCTAATGAAACTCATTAGGTCACCAGCAAAATAAAAGAAAATATGCATGTAGAAAGAAGACTAGAGAGGAAGAGGAAAGATCATGGATGGTGACCATAAGAAATATTCATTGTAATAAAAATATAATGAAACCTTGTAGGCTTAGATTTTTCAAAACCTACTTTATAAGGGTTCTTATATGTTTTAATCTGCCTTCTAGGCCACCACCCACCAGAGGTAGTGGAAAGGAACTGTTAATAGGGCAAAGGAAGATGTGGACCTGTTTAGAAATAGTTCTTTGGAGCAAATCTAATCTGCATTGTAAGATATCAGCAGTTCAGTTCACACAAATCAGCATCAGTAGCACAATTCACAAACACCATTCACAAATCAGCTGTGGCAGTTCAATCCAGCGGAAACCTCGAGGCTCATCAGAGTCTGTGGAAGTGGCAAGAAGTCGCTGAAACGCCATGAACAGTTCTTTGGTGACATTTCTATCAAGTCATGATAAAGAATTACCAGCAAAGAATGGCAAGGTGAATCAATGCAACAAAGGGTCATCATCGAAGACCAGCATCAGCAAAGCCCAATGATGATGGGCAAAAGAGTGGCTAATCAATACCATACAGCGTCACTCACTGTTGGGTTACACTCATACCCTTTCCAAAAATGACGCGTTCTCTCAAGCATCTACTCTAGCAAAACATCACATGCCCTTTTTCCAGGTAGCTTCCTGAAAAACACCACATGTATGTTCTCAGCAAACCATCCTTCCACGTGTCAGCTTCAGCAAAAACATCTTCTCATAAGGAAGCTTCCAGAAAAACATGACGTGACACAACTGAGTCTCCAAACACAGAACCCATTACCATGTATCATTAGTGAATGATCCTCAAGTAATTTAAGAAAGAATTTCAGGGAGATGGGAGAATTCATAGGTCTCTTTCACTAGGCATTTGTGGTCAGCTGGGATGATCAAGGTGGGCGTTGGGCCCTGTGATGGTTTACATATACTTAGCCCAGGGAGTGGAATGTGATGCTTTGCTTATGCTTGGCCCAGGGAATAGCACTATTAGAAGGTGTGGCCTTGTTGGAGGAAGTGTGTCACTGTGGGGTAGGCTTGGAGACCCTCCTCCTAGCTCCTCCTAGGATGCTCAGGCTGTTCCTGGCTTCCTTCAGGTGAAGATGTAGAACTCAGCTCTTCCTGCACCACACCTGCCTGGATGCTGCCAAGCTCCCACCTTGATGATAATGGACTGAACCTCTGAACCTGTAAGCCAGCCCCAGTTAAATGTTGTCCTTTATAAATCTCACATCGGTCATGGTGTCTGTTCACAGCAATAAGACCCTAAGACAAGCCCTACAGTAAAAGCTGGAGTCTGAATAATGACTCCCATCACTGGTTGGTTCCAAGATGTCATTAGGAGCATGGCTCCAAACCACTGGGTTCAGTATATTTGGTAGAAAGAAGGGAGCTCAAACCGAAAGGTTCCTGTTAGAGTCAATATTAAAGAGGTGTCCCGGGAAAACTAATTTAGAACAAATTTTTTCTTATTTGCTTGTTTTTTGTTGTTTGTTTGTTTGTTTGTTTGTTTTGAGACAGCATCTCACTATGTAGCTCTGGCTGGCCTGGAACTCACTGCTGAGCTCCTAGAGATCCACCCACCTCTACGTCCTAAGCGCTGGGATTAAAGGTGTGCACCACTGCCCCTAGCCCATGATGTAATGGTAACAGGTCAGGCCTTGTGCAGCAGGTGGCCATGGGTGCTGTGACTTGAATATGACAGCCACGTCGTGTCTGGAAGACAGAGCATTAGAGCACTGCTCTCAGTCCCCTGCCTCTTCCACTCATTGTGTCCTCTCCCTTGTGTTTCCCAAGTCTTAGAGAGAGTGCTATATTTCATTTAATGCTATATATAAAGTATTTTCTCAAGACTGACACAAATGAAATTCGGAAAGCTCAGGGATTTTGGGGGGAGTGGTGGTGGCAGTCCCCTGTCCTAATACAGTGGAACATAACGTTCCTGTTTGTTTCAAAGAACGACTGATGAGAAAGCCCTATCTCCAGTTAACTCGGAGACTGCATTTTCAGTAGAATAAAGGGAACCATCCCATCCCTTTTATAGAAAAGCAATCCCCTGAGGTTGTCCCTTAAAAGCTGTTTTGATCCACGCATATTGTTGCTGCCAAATTCTTCAACTCCCAAACTACCATTATGCATTTTCTCCTGGACAGGGCGTTTTAGGATCATCCCAGTTGACCCCATAATAAGGCCATTTATTTCTCCCCGAGATGGAAGATTCATTTATTTTTTTTCCTTGTTTCTCCTTGGCAATTATCTCTCTTACTACCCATAATCTGCCCAATCTTTTTCAATAACATCCTGTGATTAAAGCCAATTGGCTCATGTTGAAAGTAGAGCATAGTTAACCAGGCACAGAAATATCACCCTTGGATTAAAGCAAGCCAGCTTCCAGGGGGCTGGTGCCTGAGAGGTCTCTGATGGGGAAGAGTGAAGGCTGACTTGACACTAAAATTTAGTTCCGTTGAAGAAGAAAAAAAAAGCACATGCTCAAAATAGGGTCTGAGGAACATATGGCCATTCCTTATGGCAAACCAAAGGACAGATTTGCCTGCAAACGAGGTCAAAAGATGTCTTGCTCATTTTCAGATATTGTCTCAATTATTACACTGGGCAGCATTTCAGAAGATGTTTCAAAAGCAGAAGAATCAGGGAGTCTCAATGACAGCAATAATGGCAGTAGCAGCTGCCAATCAAAGTCAAACACTTGCATTTGTTAGCTTACGATACTCTCTTCACAACTGTTCCATGTAGGCATCGCTGTTTCTGATACGATCGAGGCCTCATTTTACCATTAGTGTAGGCATTTTAACATTTAATTTTAATATTTTATGTGTATAAGCGTTTGCCTACATATGTGCATGTGTACCGTGTGTGTGAGACTGATGGAGTTAGAGATCGTTGTGAGCCATTGTGTGGATGCTGGAAATGGAACCCAGATTCTCTGCGAGAGGGAGAAGTGTTCTTACTTACTGAGATAACTCACCAGGCCTCAACATTTTGATGTCTCTCTCTGTCTCTGTGTCTGTCTCTGTCTGTGTCTGTCTGTGTCTGTCTGTCTCTCTCTCTCACTTGTTTTTGTTTCTTTGAGAAAGATTCTCACTATATTAAGTCTGGCTGGCTAGAATTTGCTATGTAGAACAGAAAACTCCCAGAGATCTGCCTGCTTCTGTCTCCTGAGCACTAGGATTAAAGGAGTTAACCACCACACCAGGGCCTAGAATTACAGGCATTTTGTGGAGAAGCAAAGTGATTTATTTAAAATTACCCAGCTAGTAATTAACAGAGTAAGAAGTGTGTGTGTGTGTGTGTGTGCGTGTGTGTGTGTGTGTGTGTGCGTGCACATATATTTGTGTAGGTGAATGTATATTTGTATATGTGTGCATGCAGAGGCCAGAGGTCAGTCTGAGTGTTGTTTGTTCTTTTAGGAGATGTCTACTTTGTTTTGAAACAAGTTCTTTCATTTTGATTAAACTAGACTAGCTAGCAAATCAAACCCAAGGAATCTGCCTACCTCTGCCTTCCCAGAGCTGGCATTAAAAGCATGTGTCACTTTGCCTGACTTTTTGAAACAGGTTCTGGGTTCAAATTCAAGGCTTTATGATCAAGCAGCAAGCACTTTAGTCTTTGAGCCATCTCTCTAGCCCTACTGTAGTCTAGATTCTGTGATGAGATTACTAACATCACTAAAACTGTTTCTCATTGTATAATGCTAGATGACGCTTAGTGACAACAGGGATAGGGAGTAGCTTAGTGGCAAAGAATATGCATGCTCATGCACACACACACACACACACACACACACACACACACACACACTTATACCCCATCTCCCATATTCAGTCATTTTCTTACTCCTGTAATATACTTACTATAGAAAGTGTCACTCATAGGGCTGGAGAGAGGTCTTATCAGGTAAAGGAATTTGCCAAACAGAAGTCTGATGACGCCAGTTCGATTCTAGGAGCTCAGGTAAAGGCAGAAGGAGAGAATGAACTCCAGGAAGTTGTCCTCCAGCTGGTATGTTCTCTGTAGTATGTCCCACCCACCCTATCCTATGTAATCACTCTCTCATTGGTATGTTATACTAACTCTAGGAACTTCCACGCATGTTATTAGACATATGTGGTACTCATCCATGTGGTTCTTGATTCTGTCTTTGCCTGTGTGTGTTCTGTGTCCAGCTTTCTTGAAGAAATACCATTCCAGGGAACAGTTGAATGGTTACATCAAAAAGAACTCTATTACCTTCTCAGATGCCTGCGTAGGTGACAGAGTGTGATTTAGAACGAGTGACAGGGAATAAAGTCATAAACTGTATCACATGAAGCCAGCTCAAGGAAGAAGGCACTGATGGGACACAGGTCAGGCACCAAGCCTTAGTTTGGAGGTTGGCTGGTACACAGTTTATCTTCCTTTCTCCTCTCCTCCCTTTATCTCTTCATTTCTAGTTCTTTCTTCTTTCCCCTTCTCCCTCTCCCTCTCCCTCTCCCTGTTATGAGTGTGTTACATATATGTGCATAAATACATGTGGAGGCTACAGGTCAACCTTAGGTGTCTACCTTCAGGGGCCATTTATCTCTTTCTTCCTTCTTTCCTTCTGTCCTTCTTTCCTTCCTGACTTTCTGTCTTTCTTTTGAGACAGGGAAGCTCTCCCTGTGTAGCTCTGGATGCCCTAGAACTCACTATGAAGAGCAGGCTGGCCTTGAACTCACAGAGATTAGCAGTCTCTGCCTTCTGAGTACTGGAATTAAAGATGTACACCACTATAATTGGACTCAGAAAAGTCCTCTCGATTATATTTTATATTTTAGGATATTGGAAAAAAGAAAATAGTCTAAAATGAAGAAGGAAATACTTTGTGGACTCACCAACACTGTTGAATGTTACTTCGTTTACAGTCCAGCAGGGACAGTACAGTTAGGACATACCATTGTCAAAGTGGTTTTAGTCCCCCCTCACCCCAAATTCATATGTTGAAAGCTAATCTTTGCTTTGCTTTGAAGATATTTGGATGTAAGGCTTTGGGGTGGTGACTAGATCAAGAGAGTGGGGCCCTAATGGATGACATTAGCTCAAAAGAGAGCACAGAGAGCTGCCTTACCAAATGACAAAGGGTGGTGGAGTCCTCTATGAGAAGTAAGTCCTGCAGCAGACATCACATCTACTTGATCTTGAACGTGGCTGCGAGAGCCGTGAGACGCAGACCTCCCTGGGTTAGAAGCTATCCACTCTATGCATTTTGTTTACAGCAGCTTGAATGAACTTACATAAAGGCTATTCTATAAGGCAAGGGTTAAAGGCCAGTAGTTAGGACAGCCCCCAACTCCTAGTCTGTAGTTCTATTCCATCCGACCCTACCTCAGTTGGGGTGTGGTCAAGCTTCTAAGCCCAGTTTGATGGGAGGTTTCTTTTGTGTCTGGTCTGTCTCTGTCCATCTTCCTTGACACCATCAGCATATTTCCCAGTGCTGTGACCATGCTGCATGCCTCCCGTCCCCCACCCCCACACCTGCTCCTTCACATGCCAGCACCTTGTCCCTACCCCCATACCTCCAGCCCTCCCCCTCTCCTGCTAGCTTCTTTTATTATCTTTTGGGTGAACACCTATTTACTCTTCCAGGTTTCTCTCTTAGTCACCTAAACAGTCTGTGCAGAGTATCCACTGACCCCATCTCTCGAGTCTCACAAGTACTCCCCCACTATCCTGTTGCTGCTGTAGAGGATAAAACAACAGAAACACATTCACAGAAATGCTTGCAGTGTGCACGTACAATCGCCCATCAATTGCTCTATTTGCCAGACACTCAGAGGCACGTGAGAGAAACGAAGCAGGAGAGAGACGAGTTTCGTTGCTGTGGGATGGCTGCAGCTCACGTGGTGTTTGGTTTCTGGAACTCAAATTGCCAGTGACAGAGG
This sequence comes from Rattus rattus, assembly GCF_011064425.1. Taxonomy (NCBI): domain Eukaryota; kingdom Metazoa; phylum Chordata; class Mammalia; order Rodentia; family Muridae; genus Rattus; species Rattus rattus. Next base: position 83,537,593 of record NC_046158.1, on the reverse strand, counting down.
GTGCGGGAATGGGGAGCTTCTAGAATGATATTGCATATTATAACCATCTCCATACTTTCAGAAACTGTAAGTTACCTAACACCCTATAGCAGATCTAGTCTTTTACAGATGGTCCTATTGTCTGCAACAACCCCCCTCTAATTAACTCAGTTATCTGTATCACAGAGAACTAATCAAGAACCTTCTGCAGTTAACAAAATCAAAGTTAGCTCACATCCCTCAAATAAAATGGCTTGGTACTGATGGGATTTATATCCATCCCCTTCCTCTCCTCCACCCACTTTCTTGGGATGCTGGGGACTGAACCCAGGGCCTTGCCCATTCTAGGTAATCAATCTACCACTGAGTACTACCCCAGCTCTACTAATATTAGTCATCCTTGTGTACCTAATATGAAATAAACAGTTATTAGACTATATTGTTCATATTGCTCAGACTTGTGCATGTCTGTAAAGATACAGTTTTTCTCAAATAGTCTTGGTCATTGGCTGGCTGAATCTATATCTACAGATGCTGTGGATGTGGAGGACTAGCTCTACTGCGCCTTGACACGGTACGAGGTCTTAATAAGCCTTGAGTTTTAAGTGCTCTGAGTGTGATAAGTGCTCCATAAATGGAAAAGGAGGTGGGTGGATGGATGTCTCACCAAGGGCAGCCTCCAAAGCTGCAGGTTCCAAATCAGGAATAGAAGAATCCTCAGTGACAGTAACAGAGATCGAGTTTGAAGAGCGGATGCGGAATAGTAAGGTCACAGGGGAACTGAGAGGAAGCAGAGGCAAAGTTGCCAGACAGAGTGCAGGGGCAGCTTTCATTACAGTGTAAGGTCATGCTGTGCCCACACGCACCATGTTGACTCAATAGCTCCAGCAGAAAAATATCTGGTTAATTTCAAAGAAAATAGCTGAGCCCCTGATGCCTGGCGTTGTGGTGACCAAACGCGCAATGAACTGACAGAATTGTATTGAATGGCCGGGCCGTGGCACATCAATATACATTCCCGGAGACCCAGCCAAGTAGAAGGGTGTGAATTGGAGATGCGATTGGATCTGAGGAGTGCATCGCAGGGTGAGGGAAGCCGAACAAGGCCTGAAGTGATAGAGGCTGTGCGTGTATGTGCCTGTGTGTGTGGCACATGTGTGTATGTGTGTGTACATGTGTGTGTCTGTGTCTGTGCGTATGCATGTGTTTCATTTTATTGCTGGTTCCCTTTCCATTTTCATTGCCGAGAAGATAGATCATAATTATTGGAGGTTGTAGATAAGATATATAGATAAGGCTACATGGATGGAATCACCCTATTCTTTGACACTAATCATCTATTTCTTTGCCTACCCTACCACCCATGCTTAGGTCCTCAGGATAGATGGGCTAAAATTTAGTGGGGAGCCCTAGAGTAACAGTGGTCAGAGGATGGTTCAGATCAATCCTGGCACTATCAACAATGTCTCAGGCCCCAGGTCTCTTTCGGTTACAGGGACAAAAAGCAACACAGTGGGTGAGAGTATAGCTAGCTTACAGCTCCAGTCTATAGTTGTGTCATTTCAGGGATATCAAGGCAGGAAGTTAAGCACTTCCTACCATCATGTCCATGATCAAGGTCAGTGAGAGAATGACCACTTGCTGGCTCGCCGGTTAGCTCTTTCCTCTTTAATACAGTCCAGGATACCCTGCCTACAGATCGGTGCTGCCCACAATAAGCTAGGTCTGCCTCTACATCAACTAACAGCAGGTAACTTAGACAGGTGGTAGGCCAACCTGACCTAGATAAGTCCTCATTCAGACTCCCTTCCCAGGTGGTTCTATATTGCGTGGAGTTGATGCTCAAGCAAAGTAGCAGACCCTGTATAGTTGTTCTGTTAAGACTTCAGTTTAGTAAGTGTAGCTTTAGTAAGGAGTAAATTGCTTACCTGAAGAAAAATAAGCTAGTTTTAGGGAAAATCTAACACACAAATGACATGCTGGGAAGTTGCAAACCTTAAAAGTTTTTTAAGACAAGTTCTAGTTGGGGATTTAGCTCAGTGGTAGAACGCTTGCCTAGGAAGCGCAAGGCCCTGGGTTCGGTCCCCAGCTCCGGAAAAAAAAAAAAAAAGACAAGTTCTAGCTGACCTAGAACTTGTTATGTAGATCAATCTGGCCTTGAAATTCACAGAACTCCCCTTGCCTCTGTATCCCCAGAGCTGGGGTTAAAGGAGTGCACCGCTCACCTCAACTGCAAATTTAATCTTGATTTTTATCCCTGCCATGGTTAGCATCCTATCACCTCTCTTCGGAAGACTTGGGGTCAAGACATACACTGACATCATAGGAGAGAAGGTGGCTAAGCATTGGAATACTTAAAACCTTTCTAAGTTCAAGACACAGAGCCTCCAAAAGAGTTCTTTTAATTAATTAATTTTTTTATTTGTTTAAAATTTATGGGTGTTTTGTCTGCATGTGTGCCTGTGTATCTCATGCATATAGTAGAGGCTAGAAGGGAAAGGTCAATCCTCTGGAACTGGAGTTACAAACAGTTATAAGTCACCCTGTAGGTGCTGAGAATCAAACTCAGTTCTTGGAAGAGCATCTAGGTTCCTAACCACTGAACCATCTCTCTAGACCACCCCCTCTTACAGTGTTCTTAATCCAAAAAATACACCAGAATCATCTGTACGACTTTTTAAAAAAGGCCAGCTTTATACATTCATCCTTATAGGAAGAGATCCAGTAGGTCTGATCACCTGAAATTTGAAAAGCCTGGTGAATATTTTGGATATGCCCCTGCTGATGGAGAAGCCCTGATAGGAGTGGTGACCTCAGCCCTAATTCTGAGACTATCCACATACAGGGAGATAGCTGTGCAGGGGGAGTCAAGTTAGCCATGAGGTTCAGAGGGAGTAGGGAGTATGCTCAATGGGAACACACACACACACACACACACACACACACACACACACACACACACAGGGGCACAAGATCAGGCTGTAGGCAAGAGATTTCCCAGCAGCCCTTGCAGCTAGAAACCAGTCAAATTAGAGTGGAAGTGATATATGCAAATTAGAGGTCATTAAAGGGAAAGGAGGGGCATGTTCTCTACTTCCTTTTGTCTCTTCATGATCGGGACACAGATGTGGGCATTGGATCTGGGCAAACACCTTAGGATACAATATAGATGCTGTGTATTGAATATGGAAAAGTGACAAGATAAGAGTATTCACAACATCACATTATCTCTGCCAGTTATGAGAAAGAAATGATCAATCTTTTTAAGTCAGTTACTTTGATTTTCATAAAGTCATTCTAAAGAGCAGGTCTCACTATGAATCTCTGGATGGCACATCAAATAACCATCGGAGAGTAAATTCAAAGAGTGCTGTGTGAGAAGAGCTATGCTTCTGTTTGTCTATGGTTTTCCTCATGTTTATTCTGGAGTAGCTGCAGAGGCAAGACACGGGTCAAGAATAGGACATGAAAGTGACACCCAGTATGAAGGGCAGTGCCCTGGGGTTTGGTAGAATGCAGATATAGGACTACAGGAATGGCTCAGGCAGTAAAGTGCTTTCTTCCCAAGCATGAGGACAAGAGTTCAGTTCTCAGCACCCGCATAATAGTTAAGCTTGTATCTGTCGTCCCATCTCTGAGAGTAGGTAGGCAGATACCTGGAGTTTGCTGGCTGGCCAGTCTAGCAAAATTGGTAAGCTCCAGGTTTAGTGAGAGACCTTGTCTCAAAAAGCAAGGTAGAGAGCAATGGAGGGAGACAGTTGATGTTGTCCTCTAGCCTCTACATGTGTCCACACGCCTGTATTCACGCATTTGCATCCACATAGACACACGGGCACACCCTTGGCTCTACCCTAAGAGATGCCAAGTTTTCTAACCTGGCGCAAGCTGGAGACTAGCATTTGATGAGTGCTCCAGGTCGCTCTGGTACAAGCAGTCCTTAGGCTGCATTGAGAACAGGAACAGTGTTCTCCATTCTCCGAGTGGAGCCCCCTTCCACTAGTGCTGGACTTGGGAAATTCTGCAGGCAGTGGGCTCAGCAAGCTTCGTAATTACTGCAGAGACGCGGTTGGCGATGGTGTTCAGCAATCTAGACACAGTGTCTGGAAATGGATACTTGGTGATATTTGATGGGACACTCAGTGAGAGGCAGATATCTGGGACATTATGAAGCGTTACTTGTAAACTCCACATGCATGCACTAATTGGACGACAAGACATCATTAAATTATTTGGAGTCATGATTGAAAAATAAATATTTTAAGGGACCAGAGGGCACAACTTAAACGCTTTACTCTTCATGCTCATTTCTTTAGTTCCCAGTGTTGACTGAGGAGTTGGCATAATTGCCAGTGATAAAGATGCTGGATAATTATACACTTGTGTTTACACTGGGCATGGGATCAAGGCATATGCTTCATAAGTGAGCCTCACGGATGTCCCTTTACAGCCTCTGAGGCTGAATGAAGCTCCTATCACAGGTGAGTCACAGTCAGAAGTCATCCTGACGCCAGTTATGGGGACAATTAGGAATACGCTTTCAGCTCAAGGGAGTATGATGGGGATGGAGATGTAATGCTCACTTGGACTGGGGGTATACCCCAGCGGAAGAGCATGTGATTAGCATGTGTAAGGCCCTGGGTTTGGTCTCAAGTAGCATATACATACATACATACATACGTACATACATACATACATACACACATACACACAAGTGTGCACTTGTGCACAATGAAAGCCAACCCACAGCATTAACAGCAGTTATTCTAGGAGCACTTGTATGTGTGTGAGGATCCTGTGCTTTGGACTGTGAGTGTGTATGTGTGTGTGGGAGTGTGGATTGTGGGACAGAGCACAGGTCAGAGGAATGTAACAGATTCAGGAAATTACAATGCCCCCCAGAGGAGGACCATATCTGAAAGCATCACTATAGCATCCTGGGATTAGTGTTAAATCAGTCCCCACAAACTTTTAGTGATGCGCAGGCAAGACACAGGGGACTGTCAGGTGAGGGTTCTTCAGGGAGGCTGTCCTCTGGTGTCAATGAATGACAGGAATCTGTCTTGGTTTTAGGAATACAAAAATGACAAAGGAAAGAATGCCCTCTCTCAAAGGGCTTACATTCTGGAGGAAGGAAGCAGATCATGGAAGTTATTGAGAGTAAATATCATTACGAATGGTCCCTGACTTAAAAGTGGCTTGACCTTCTCTCTCTCTCTCTCTCTCTCTCTCTCTCTCTCTTTTTCCTCTCCTCTCTACATCTCCTTCCTCTTCAAAAACGCCAACTCTGTTGTATTTGTATGATATATGGTGTCATGCAGACACCAGAGATCAAAGTAAGGTGTCTTTCTCCATCATTCTCCACCTCACTTTCTGAGACAAGGCCTGGATCCTGGATCCTGCTGTTCTGACTAGTCAGGCTTGTCAATCAATCAGGCTCCCTGGAACCCACACATCTCTGCCCTTGGTGGGGACACAGGCATGTGCTGCTTACTGTACTGGCTTTTTTTTTTTTAAGCAGGTGCCGGGGATTTGAACTCAGGTCCTTAGGTTTGCATATTAAGCACTTTATTCACTAAACCATCTCCCCAGTCTGCTTTGACTTATCTTTCCCCTTAGTTAGCATCTTTATCTTCATTTTAATAGACTTCAAAAGAACAGCTTTATATTTTCTGAATCCTCTAATCCCAGGTCTTCTCTCCCACCCCTGCTTTCCCCATCTTTTTCCGCTTGTCCTTTGCTCTAACTGAGGAACCAACATGGAGACACTATTCTGCGCCAAAGCCCATAGTGTACATTAGGTTTCAATGTTGGTGCCGAATATTCTATGGGTTTGAAATATTGCAATTATTCATGCATATGTGCTACCCATGTTAATGAATTTCATTGTCTGTTTTGACTGGTGATGTAAAAGCAATGTATATTAGTAGAAAATGCATGAGGTTTGACACTGCCTGGCCCCATGTGACATAATTCTTGAGTGATACAGGAAGACAGCAGCCAGCAGCAGCTCCATCAACCATAGGAACATGACCCCAAGAGGGTTTGAATTTAGCTTGCCTAACGTCACAGGCTGATGGATAGAAATTATTCTGATTCTGACTCTTGGTGCTCTCCTGAGTCTTTTCTCAAAGCGTTTTTTTTTTTTTTTTGTTTGTTTGTTTTTGATTTTTTTTTTTGAGACAGGGATTTTCTCCGTGTTGCCCTAGCTGTCCTGGACCTCACTCTGTAGACCGGTCTGCCTCGAATGAAGAGATCTGCCTGCCTCTGCTCCTAAGTGTTGGGATCAAAGGCGTGCTCTGCCACTGCCTGGCTTCAAGACGCTTCCTTTTCCTGCTCACCTATGACAATAGATACAAAACCTTTCACTTTTGTCTTAATACCATCTGAGTTATGACTTTTGACATGTCCCTGACCCTCATTTTTGTGGGGATTGTGTGTGTGTGTGTGTGTGTGTGTGTGTGTGTGTGTGTGTGTGTGCGCGCGCGTGCGTGCACGGGTATGTGTGCAAGTGCAAGTACTCGTGCACATATGGCTTCCAATGCCTTCCTACTTCCCCATCTTCTGGCCTTGAGCTTTTCTGACATGCTCAAGTATGACCCTTGAATCGAATGGCTGTCCAGAGAACAGGTCAATGGCATTGAAAACAAGCTCATGGACAAAACATTCCACCTACGGGTGTAGTACTCAAATGATCCCAGATTGGGGTGCATGAAACAGCAGCAGGCATGCTGTGCCTGTGTGCTATGTGGGGCAGTGGTGACTTTGTTTTTTGTTCTGTTTTGTTCTGTAATTATCTGAGAACTCAACTAGGAAGACGTGAGTGCCTAGAGCTAACCGGAATGGTTGGGAACTCCAGGGTTTGTTTTTTTCTTTTCAAGACTGTTAAACCCAGGGCTGGTCTGTTGATTACAGTAGTTCACGAGTGTTCAGTCCACATGGCTTTGGGTTTCTTCCCAACATGGTCTGAGGCAGGGGGACTTCTTATATGCAGACTCCAGGCTTCTAAACACCTGTTCCAGGGAGCAAGATGGGAGCTATGTGACCTCTTGTGACCTAGCCTCAGTCCCAGCACCGCTCCTGACACTCCCTATTGTTCAAAACAACCATCCAGGTTTAAGTGGAAGCGACACAGCCCCACCGCCTCAATAGGCGTGTCAAGTATTCCGCACATGCTTTATACCCAGGGTGCAAACAAACAGAAGATTGAGAAATTAATCATAAAAGTTTAAAAATGCAGCCGTTTTTATCACGCAGGAGTCTCTAAAGCAGCTCCCACAATTTTCCATACAAGGATGTTGCCTGTTTAAAAATAAACAGAAAAATCTCCTTCAGAAAATAGCTGTTATCGAGGTAAGAACAACATGCATAGCAAACGACCCAATACACACAAACATAAAGAACCAAGCGTGACACAATGTGGGTCCCTCCTGAAAATGCGTCGGCACCGGTGACTATCACTAAGCATTCAGGCATTTTTTTCTATACAAGTAAACATGCCACTACTTTTACTTAAACTGGATCAACTATTGAACTCTTGAAATACATTTTATCTTTCTATTGGTTTTATATTGAGCAGCTATTGTCCTGATGGATGCTTGGTTCGTTTGTTTGCTTGGTTATTAATTTATTTTTTAACACAGGGTCTCATGCAGCCCAGCCTGGTCTTACTATGACTATGTCATTGAGACTGGCCTTGAACTCCTGACCCTTTGGTTCCTTGTGAAGGCTGGGGTCACAGGTATGCTCCATCCTGCCTGCCAAGTGCTTTGTCTTAAGCCGTATGCCCGCATTCCTTTCAGTAGAAACTTCTTTCCAGAGGTGGGCCCTGCCGTCAGCCTCTTGGGCAAAACAGAATTTGCCTTAGCTGCAAATAGTCTCTTCCTTCAGCTAGCAACAGGGTAAAGAGGAAAAATGCAAGAGAATTCTAACTAAGGTGACCCAAGATTTGGATGGGTTTAGGGAAATGTATTTCTTTTTAAAAATGTTTTAATTACTATTTCATGTGTATGAGTACTTTGCATGCATGAACTGCTGTGCACCAGGTGCACAGCTGGTACCCAAAGAGGCCTGAAGAAGTCCAGGAGCCCTGGGACTGGAATCATGTACAGTCGGGTGCTGTCATGTGGGTTCTGGGGATCAAAAGCCAGGTCCTCTGGAAGGGCAGCCAGTGTTCTGATCGCTGAGCTATTGCTCCAGCCCAGGGAAATGAGTTTTCCTAATCGTAGTTAAGAAGTCGATAGTTTGGAATAGCCACTCTTTGGCACACATTGTCTTTCCTGCATGTGGTGGCAGGGACACACGGCACCTTCAGGCAGTATGAGGTTTGCTTTTCTTCTTTCTCAGAATAAATTACTGATCGTTCAACTTAAATAGTTGCATCACATTTTCCTGTTACAACCAAGGGCATTCTAATGGATGAACATCCACAGGTAATATCACGCAAAATTACTGCCGACCCTGTTGAATTGGAACATCATCAATAACTGGAAAATTCCTAATTGTTTGCCATTTTTTGCCCTTTTCTTTATTTTGAGCCATCATAAGCAACATTAATGAATATTAATACTCAAACTAATTTTAATTTTCACTCATATATCACCTCCAACCACACCATTCCCATATGTTACCTCTTAATTATCCTCTAATGTTGACATCTTTCACAACCATTGGACTTATTTTTTTAAATCTTTAATGAATTTCATACATGGGCTCAGTATTTACATTATTTCTATTCTTCCACATTCCATCTCTTTCCCCCTTTTAAAATTAATGACCTCCTCTTGTATAATTATTGCTACATATATGTACATATACATGCATCTCTCTCTCTCTCTCTCTCTCTCTATATATATATATATATATATATATATATGTCTCCCTATATGCATGTTTACTATACTGCCTACTGAGTTCCTTGTATGTGCATATGTTTAGAGCTGGCCTGTGAGGGTTGGATAATATATCATGAGTCTCATCACTGGAGAAAACTTATTTTCCCTCTCTCTGCAGCCATAGACTCAATAGTTCATCTGCTGGTGGGGCTTTGTTTAATTCTCCATTAGCACATTGGCTATAGGGTCACTATGTGGGTCTTGTTTAGGCAGCCATACTGTTGAGACTTCATGGGTACAGCACTCATGTCTTGTCTAGAAGACACTGACTGACCGCCAGCTTCCTGGTCCTCTCACTCTTACAATCTTTCTGCCCCTTCTTTCAATGTTCCCTGACACTTGTGTGTAGGGGTTGTGTTGTAGATGTACCAGGTGGGACTGAACACCTCACAGTCCCTTATTCACTGCATTTTTACTGGTTGGAGATGTCTGTAGTCGTCTCTGTCTGCTGCAGAACCAGGCTTCTTTGATGAAGGGGAGGAGGTCCGTTTACCTGTGGATATATAGGGAAGTGTGTAGAATACAGCTCGAAGCTGTGTGCTTTAGAACAATCTCAGAAGTAGTGTGGTGTTGTATCGTAGATCCTCTAGGTTTTGTGTCCTTTCCAGACATGGCTAATTGCTTGGAAGTGTTAGGCATGAGTTCCCTTGTATTGAATGGACCTTAAATCCAACCCAATAGCTGTTGGTTCTCCCTGAGATAGAAGTGCCACTGTAAACCACAGAGTGTATCCTTGGACTGCTCATTGCTGTGCTTCCCAGGGTCAACAGCTGGATGGGATTACTGATTACTTTAAGCACCTTCTAATACTGTGAGGACTAGCCCTCAGGGAGGAGGAGGACTAGCCTTCAGGGAGGGGGAGGACTAGCCTTCAGGGAGGGGGGAGGACTAGCCTTCAGGGAGGAGGAGGACTAGCCTTCAGGGAGGAGGAGGACTAGCCTTCAGAGGGGAGGGGGGAGGACTAGCCTTCAGGGAGGGGGGAGGACTAGCCTTCAGGGGGGGGGGAGGACTAGCCTTCAGGGGAGGGGGAGGACTAGCCTTCAGGGGGGGAGGACTAGCCTTCAGGGAGGGGGGAGGACTAGCCTTCAGGGAGGAGGAGGACAGCCTTCAGGGGGGGGGGAGGACTAGCCTTCAGGGGAGGGGGAGGACTAGCCTTCAGGGAGGGGGAGGACTAGCCTTCAGGGAGGGGGAGGACTAGCCTTCAGGGAGGAGGAGGACTAGCCTTCAGGGAGGGGGAGGACTAGCCTTCAGGGAGGAGGAGGACTAGCCTTCAGGGAGGGGGAGGACTAGCCTTCAGGGAGGGGGAGGACTAGCCTTCAGGGAGGAGGAGGACTAGCCTTCAGGGAGGGGGAGGACTAGCCTTCAGGGAGGGGGAGGATTAGCCTTCAGGGAGGGGGAGGACTAGTCTTCAGGGAGGATTAGTCTTTAGGGAAGTGGGTTCCAGGTCAATTCCACCTCTTCCTTCAAGTCCTGTGTGTGTTGTTTTCAGGAAGAGGGTCTGACCTTCAAGTTCTGAGAGGAAACCAAGTACAGTGGCAATAGCCTATATTTCTTTTGGGGTCTCTTGAACTCCTCTGACCAGCAACACAAAGGGAGGCTTCTCATGGCTCTAGGTTATTTGTCAAATAGTCTATTGCTGTATGTGACACAACACCATTTAAACAATATTATATTATATGTGTATATATATATTTAAATAAAATAATGTTTCCTGTTAAACATCCCACCGCTACTTTTCCATAAGTGTCAGTGTCCTACTATCTCCCTCTCTAGAGCCCTTTCCCACAGAACGTTATTAAAACTAATCAACCTGGCATGATTGTGAACACCTCAGAGCCCACTACTCAGGAGGTTAAAGTAGAAGGACTGAGAGAAAGTTGGAGAACTTCTTAGTGACGATCAACAAAACCGCTAACTGACATTGGTAACTGTATTGATTAAGTTAGACTTTATTTGGAATTAATAAGTATTTGTGCAGGCCCTTCTCCATCCCAGACAACAGAGCCAGGCACTGTCATGCATTAGATCCTCTGGTTCTTAATAGACTTGAAGCCATGACCTTGGTGGGCGTAACTGAACACTCTTCTAGAAAAAAACAAACACACAAACAAACAACCAGAAAAACAAAAAATATCGAAGGCAAACATGTTTTTAAGTGCTTACGAATAGTCGTCATTACAACTCTATGCAGCAAAATGTTCCTGGTCTCATTTTTTCCGAGAGGTTAAGGCTTGGTACCGGCCACTCATGGGCAGAGTGCAATTCCATCATCAGCAGGTTCGTGTTTAGAGGGTGTTATCCCTGACCCTTCATCAGAACTAGCCTGGATAGCAGACCGCCACCTGTGGGAAGAGCTAACTCTGTTCAAAAACGAATATAACACACCAGCATCTACTAGCTCCTCTGGCCACGGTCCTCCATGTCCCTTCCTCCCACATCCATTCCTTTAACCTAGTCTGACCAACAAACAGCTGCTGTCAATCTCCTCCAGTGCTCCGGGTCGCAATGCAAAGGCGCCTCCTGGTGTTTGCATTTGAATAGGGACCCGAGTCTGGAAAACAATGAGGCTCGTGGTGGGAGTGGGGGCGAAATCGAGCCGAGCCTCTTCCTGGCTTCTCCCATCCTAACACGTGGCAGTTCTTCCTGCACCTGCGCAGAAACCTCGATTCTTCTTCTGAATCCCTCTTGAATGAGGTCTGTGCATTTGAGGGGACAGTGCCTTCTACGGACAGCCTGTGTCGCTTTCCTATTTTCCTGCGTGGGAGCACTGTCCATTGCCAAACCAGAACCAGGCAGGGAGGACTCTAGGTCAAGGTAGCTGTCTCTTACCTCTCCAAGCATCCAGAGACCTTTCCCCAGTGTTTCAAGGGATGCTAACGAGTCACTGTGCGGTAGAGACCTGGATGTTCTGAGTGACCAGCTGGTAAATGACACAGTAAGGACTGCAACCGTGGCCTGCCTGCCTCTTTTGTCTACAGCTTCGGATCTTCCACCACACCGAACATTGTCACCATGATTGTCCCAGAAATAGGGCCATTGCCAAAACCAACCTCAAATTCCTGGTGTGCAGGGGATTCTGTGATGTCCTGGGTCAGCAGCCCATGGTTCTCAGTTCCTGGAGAACAGGGAGGGGGAACAAAGTCCCTTTCTCAAGCACTCTCCTGAAGGCAGAAAAGTGGCTCTGTGTGGTAGGCTAGAGGCCAGGGCCAGCATCCTGTCAGGGAGTGAGCATTTCCGCATTCAAGGTGGCACACTGAAAGGACACTGAGAGTGAACCACTGCTACTCTGTTTACCTGGGAGTTCTCTGGGACTCAGGAGCAATGCTAATCCTCTTGTTGGCTTTAAGAGGACTCGGTGAAACCAGCTCTGTCCAGAAAACAGCATGGGGAAAACTAATAGACTACAATCTGGACTGACTCAGCTCAGAGTCACTGCCAAGCCACTCGCGGAGCAGCCTTGTTGGTGAGGAGCAGCTTGAGGTCACCCTATGGGCAACAGGAGTCTCCACTCAAGAGTACAAATAAGAACTGGTACCAGGCGTTGTCTGTTCGCTACACACAAGCCCTCGACATGAATGAACTTGGCTAATTCTAGGAACAAACAGCAAAGCCGTGTGCTTAATTGCTCTCTTCATTTGACTGTAAAGAACCTAGGCATTGCAGACCTCAAAATTTGTACTGGATCTAGGACCGAATACAGCACTTTGATCCCTTGAAAGTTTCAGGCAGAAGGAATTTAAGGGAGGAATGGAATAGTAGTTAAAAGGTCCCATGATAAACAAGTGGAAGAGTTGGGAACCAAAAATATCAGAGAGGATACAAGCAGAGAGCAAGAAGGGTTGGATATATCCATTCTTCCCTTTCCTGTGGGTTTGATTTTGGTTTTGTTCTGGTAACTTTATTTTCTGTTTTGAACAAAGTTCTACTATATAGCCCTGGCTGGCCTGGAACTCACTATGTTGACTAGGCCGGCCTTGAACCCACAGAGATCCGTCTGCCTGACAAAGGCTGGGATTAAAGGTGTGTGCTACCATGCCTGGCTGGCTTCTTATACCTGTTTTGTGGGAGGAAATTCACGAAGAGGATTTACACCAGAAAAAAAGGAAACGGTCGTCAGTGGATGCCTGGTTCAGGGAACAATGGGCAGGTTCGGGTCTTTGAGTGTCCAAGAGAAATAAGTTGAAAAGACCAGTGCTTCAGGGGGACAGAGAGAGGGAAAACCAGTGATGTTAGAACTTAGTCACTGACTTGTCTTTATATTCCCTCACAAAAACAAAGTGCCTGCCCTCTAGGGAAATTGTAATCTGGGAGCAGGGAAGGGGGGAAATTATGCTTTCAACTAAGCACCCAGTAACTTGCAAAGGCATAAAATAATCTGCAAGTCTGGCTTCCGATCTGCCGTACTTTGAATTCTTGAGGATCTGGTATGAATCCCTGCCACATAGCCATCTATGAAGTCAGGCATTCAGGCATCACTGCGTATACAAGACACTGGCCTATGCAGTCATTGTAAGAGGTAGAGATGGGGGTGGTGGAAAAGCCTCCATTGAGATTCGAGCCAGGGCTTAAGAGTTGAGGAAGTTTCAATGAGCTGCTGAAGTTATTTCCTAGAGGGAAATAAAAATACTGCCTACTGTGTCTGAGGAGCCTCCAGGTAGGTTGCAGGAGATCAGACTTCAGTGATGAAGAGAAGGAATCAAAGGAGAGAGCGAAGGATATGTACATAGGTGGGGGTAGGCTCATTTGAGTCTTACCACAATATTGGGTGGTAAACTGGGTCAGTCCTCTGACCCCTTTTCAGGAGGAATATTGAATCACGGAGCTCACTGACAGATCTGAGAACTTCAGGATTAGACATATTCAAAAGTGTAAAAACGATGTCCCACCAGAAACCATCCTTGGAGACAAAACCAAACCTTGCAATGTATTCCGTCACGCAGAAGTACAGTGCAGACCTGCCCCATGTCTATGTGGAGACACTTGGAGTAAAGGAAGGGGTTTGTAGCTGGAGAAGCAGAGGGGAGAGACAATCCAAGTGGCTGAGCTAAAAAGCCTTCTCCTGCCTTCTGCCTGCTTCCCTTAGTCCCTCTGGGTCCCTCCCGGACATCTGCAGCTCCTCCCCGGAGTCCCTCATTTAGCTTCCAAGGTCTGCAGAAGCCTGGGTGCAGAGACTTGGTGCAGTTTTGACAAGATGCTCACGGAGGTTCAGTGACTAGTTTTAATTAGGCCATCTTTGTTTATGTTTGATGTTTATCAGCTAATTGGCATGGCAAGGTGTGAGTCACACAGCTTTCCCCTGGCGTGGAATCAGTTTGTCAGAGGAAAGGCCAGGAGAACAAATGATCCCAATTATGAGAGAACCCACTGGGCTAATTATCATCCCACTAAGGACAGAACATCCCCCTCCTGCTCCTCCTGCTGTGCCTGCACCAAGTGCTCAGGATCCCCCCACCCCACCCCCCTCAGCCTCTTCCAACCCAGGAAGTCAGGATCTAGGCCCAGCTGGCTACCTGGAGATTTATTCTCTCCAATTCAAAACCTACACGCTCCTTCCACTTAGACAAGCTAAGGCAATAGCTCTCCTTGAGTTCAAGTTCGTTCTTCCCTTTAGACTCTGCCACAGAAGTAGCTCTATATAGCTTTTATAATTATTTTCTCAATAACTAATTGGTTTTGTTATACTCACTCTCTTTTGGATGGAAGAGTCCGAGTGGAGATGGGGACTTTACAGTAATCGATTGGTTCAAGGGCAATGGCTACAGTTGGCTTTGAACTCTCGTGATCTCTCAGCATCATCGATCTTGACCAGTACAAGATCCCCGGAGGCTCAGACAACCCAAGCATCAATCAATCAGGATTCTTCAGGTAGATTTTTCTGGAGTGACTCTCCCTGTAACTATAGAGGTACTAGAACAATACCATCCAGAACTTTCTGTGACAGTGGAAATGACCATCTACTGACATATCCAGGCAGTATTTATTAGCCACATGTAGCTATCTAGCATAACGATCGTGGAGGGTTGAACTGTGGGATTGATTTTCTTTGTATTGGGTTTTAATCGAAAGAGCCACACGGGGCTCACTGCGACCTTTGCTGGACAGCACCTGCTTGACTGCGGTCTTCCCGAAGGCAGCGATTCCTCAGGAGCCTGCACCTGTGGCTTTTCTACTCCACAGTTCCTGCCTCCCAACGGGCAGCGCAGGGCTCCTGGTTCTCGGCAGCTTCCCGGCTGGTCACCGAGGCCCCTCCGGCGGAGGGCTCGTGCGGAGGAATGCGGTTTGGCTGCCCTTGAGATGAATGATGATCGAGGACCTTTGGAATGTCCACAAAGCCCCCACACTCTAGGCCTCCTCTGTCTCTTTCCCTCACCGGGGTAACAGATGGCCCCGGCTTTCACCAGCCGGGCCCGAGCACATTGTCACTCCCAGCTGAAAGTGAAATATTCAGTGGCATTTAAATTAAATAGACTCTAATGCTTCAGTAATATTAATTACGTTTTCATTCATCCCTAGCCTAATAAATCAATGCGTAAAGAGGGGATGCTCGGGAGGTTGGCAGCCGAGTGGGGCCACTGGGCCTTTGTGTGAGGCCGCACACAATGCCCCCATTCTTAGAGGGCCCTGCTTGCCCCTGCAAACATCTGTGCTTAGCGCCTCTTGAGGAGGAGCCAAAGTGGTAACATTTACACTCTGCGTCCAATTTGTCCCTGCACCAGGGCCTGAGTCAAGGCAAACGTAAAGCCAGAGTCAGAATACACACTACATTTAGAGCGACTGCTGCTGCTGCCACTACTGCTGCTGCTGCTGCTGCTGCTGCTGTGTCTGTACAACTAAGGGGATTAGGAAATTGGGAGCGGGGAGAGCTAGGGAACTGGCGGGGAGAGAGGTGTCTGCTGGTGCTAGGATCTCTCTCCTAGCTGCAGCCAAGGGAGGAAGGAGACAAGCTAGCAAGCAAAGACAGGACAGAAGAGGAAGGAAAGAGGAAAGGAAGGAGAGGAAGGAGGGAAGGAGATCAGGAAGTTACTATTGAATGAGCTAGCATTTCATAGGGACAGTAACCAGGTGTTTAATGCCTTCTAATGCTCTCTTAACATGAAATAGCAACTGTAAAGCGCAGTAGTTACTTAAACTTATTGGTAGAAATTAAATAATTTGCCTATGTTTGCTGCCCACCTCTGCTACTGGGAGCCATGCTTCCCACCTCTGAACTCTACTTGGAAGAAAGGAAGGGATGGATGTTGGGGATATGGTTTAGGTCGGGGGCAAAGGGCTGATGTTTGAGAAGTTTCCAGCATCCCCCTGGTTTCTGTGACTCTCGGCTTTGGGGGAGGTCCTGTCCCCAGCGAGCAGTGGCCCCACCCCGCTCCCAGCTATACATATGTAAAAGAAGCCAGTAAAACAGTCCAGAGGGCCTGCCCTCCTAAATCTTCCGGCTACAAAACCTCCCTCTTGTGATGCTTCAAAGCTGCCCAGAGCTACCAGTTTACCCCTAGAAGTCCCTACTCAATGCCTCTGATTGGAAAATAAATAGCCTTGCCCGTAAAAAGTGTGGGCCAATTGTTGGTCCAGGAATGGGAAAAGGACGTGTGCATCAGTGTGTGGAGCTCTGGCCTCTCCTCATTCCTCTAGGGAGGCACCTCTCTTCCACCAGATGCGGGCTGTGGAGATAGAAATGGTTTCTCACGAAAGTTTAGAATAGTGCACTTAGGCATTCAATAAACCACTCAGCAAACACTAGGCACACAATCCTAGAAAGTCACAGTAGCACTGGACATGAGAGGGGAAGGGAGTATATCACCTGGACGCCTTTCTGTCTAGACAATGCGTTCTACTGTGCCTTAACAGAAACTGGGTCACTGGAGAGCATACTTCTTTGTGATTTGATCCTGCCCCCAGCTAATATGACTCAAGGATGTTTAAATGCCATTAAACACATACCTGCATCATAACATTTTAAATGTTGACATTTGCAGCTTACAGCTGAAATGATATTATTTAACCAACCCCTAATTGTCATATTCTTGATTTTTCTTTCCTTCCTCTTTCCTCTCACATATATTATCACACATTTCCTTATGGCTAAATTTTGATGCATATTTCTGAGTGTTCTCTGTGTTGTTGTTTGTTTTATTTTGAGACAGGATTTCAAAGAGCCCAGGATGGCTTCCAACTCACTAAGTAGCCAAGGATGCTCTCTCTCTCTCTCTCTCTCTCTCTCTCTCTCTCTCTCTCTCTCTCTGTGTGTGTGTGTGTGTGTGTGTTTGCACACATGCATGTGTTAATGTATATATGGAGGCAAGATGTTGGCGCTGAGCTATTCTTCAATCACCTTTCCACCTTATTTTTAGAGAGAATGTCTTTATTTAACCCAGAGCTCGCCCATTTGGCTACATTGTTGGCCAGCGAGCCTCTGGGAGCCACCTGTCTCTACCTCTCCAGTGCCTGGTTTGCAGGTATAAAATACTGCACCTAGCTTTCACACGAATATTGGTGTACTGGCTAGTCTCATGTTAACTTGACACACAAGCTAGAGTCATCTGAAAGGGAAGAAACTTACTTAAGATCTGGCTGTAAGACATTTTCTTAGTTAGTTATCTGTGGGGGAGGGTCCAGTCCACTGTGGATGGTTCCATCCCTGGGCTCTATAAGAAAGCATGTTGAGCAAGTTATGGGAAGAAGCCAATAAGCAGTGCCCCTCCATGGCCTCTCTATCAACTCCTGACGTCAGGATTCTGTCCTGTTTGAGTTCCTTTCCTGACTCCCTTCAATAATGAACAGTGCTGTGGAAGTGTAAGCCAAATAAAATAAACCCTTCCTTTCCCAAGTATCTTCGGCCATGGTGTTTCAGAACAGCAACGGAAATCCTACGATCAATTTCAGTGTCTCAGGCCTTCACAGAAAGCACTTTACTCTCTGAGCTGTCTCTCAGGCCCTGTTTCTGAGTCTTCTATTAGAATTATCGAAGAGAAGGTGCTAAGTCAAAGTAAATGCACACATATTTTGAGAGAAGTCCTGACTGTGTGTTTTTGGTCTTTAAAACCCGATTTGAGGGCTGGAGATGTAGCTTAGTGGGGCAGCACTTATCAAGGAACTGTTTGGCTTTGAATTCAAATCTCAGAACGGAGAGAGACAGATTTAGGGGGTTATGTCTGAGTCCCAGACCCCATTCTACCCATCTTGAACACCCTTACTTCCCATCATCTGGCCTGAAACTTCCAAGTTTGGGTCATCTCGCTGGTATTTATGGTTCAACACCTGCAGCTTCAGGATGCGGGTAGTAGCAGAGCCTGTACCCCAGGAAAGAGCTGTTCCCCTAAGTGCCACATTGGGAGCAACCTAGTGGTGTCCATCCTGTCTCAGGAACCGCTTGGAGCCAGACCAGCTGTGCCTCTCATTGTGTACCTGAAGGGAAGTCACTCAGCCTCTCCGAATGAGTTTCTTCATCTGCAAACTAGCAAGTGAAACTTGTGTCCACTTGAAGACTCAGAGTGGATAAACACAGCACAGTGTCCGATCCACGGGCAACTGTTCGTTAAGCATGCATATAATCCAGATGACCCTTAAAGCAGCCTCTCCCCCGAAGCAGCAAGAAAAACCATGAATTGCCACCCACACCACTGAAGAAGGTGATTTCATGCACGCTGACACTGACCCAAGTCCTTCCTGTAGCTGATCCCTGAGCTGCGCATGCGTACATAGAGCTGAGTTGAATGTACCCCAGGAACTTCCTGGCTGGAAGGAAAGGGAAACAGCAGTGACTCAGATCCAAGGCGCCAACCAGGAACAGATACATGTGACAAGAGGCATTTGGAAGAGGCAGTGCAATGACAGGGCCACACAGTCAAGGCTTTGCAAGCAGCGGGGAGAGCGGAGGTTAGATTTGAGGTCTGCCTGGCTTAAAATACTCACACGTTTCCCCTGTACCTACCAGGAAAAAAACATGTTAAAGTGCTCAGGAGTAGACCAGGTCCGCCCGATAGGTGTGTATTTTGTGTTGTCCAGCATAGGGGCTTTGCAGTGTGGCAAGTGTGACAGAGGAACCGAATTTTAACTTGCACTGAAATGTCTCCCTATTGTTGCTGTGTTAGACAGCATGTTGAGGCAAGGAAGATGCATTTAAAGGGAAGGGCTGACGTTGAGGATCAAAGTCCTTAATGTCAAAGTAGGAGGACTTAAAAATAAGGTTAACGGACAGACTCCGGCATGAAAAGAACCCTTTACGGCCACCAGGCTGTTTTTGTGGAGGCCAAATCTATTGCTCCTCCTGAGCCACACAGGAATTCGGTTGCTGTGCTCTGACCCTGCCATCTTTGTGGCTCTTTGTCAATCGGTCTGGGGCCACGCCAGAGCCCGTGGGGAGGGCTCCCTTTGGCAAACGCACTTCCCTTCTTCTCTGTTTGTATTTGGCATTAAACCGAGTAACTGTCTCATGCTGAAACCACCACACGTGTCTAATTCCCATTTTGTTTTCTGTCAGACTCAGGCAGAGCACCCATGGAAAAACTGGCACTTTGGGGTCACAAAGAGTGCCCTCTCTGCATTTGCTGATGGTTGGGGATGCACGGACACAAACTGGGCAGCCATGGGGACTGCAAACCTCTATCCAAAGCGTTCAAATCTGTGTTGAGCAGCCTTGGGTGGGCGTGTCGAACATAGCTATAAGAAGAGGAAAGAACAGTGGCTAGAGTTAAAAGACTTTTCTTTTTAAAAACTGTACTGCTTTTCTTTATTCCTTTTTCTTTCTTTGTCCCCCTCCTTCCTCTTCTTTTTCTTCTCTTTCTTTCTCTCCCTCCCTCTCTCACCTGCTTTCTTCTTTCTTTCTTTTCAGATATGGTTCTCACTGGGACCAGAAGTTTGCTGATAGGCTGGGCTGGCTTGCCAGTGAGCCCAAGGGAACCTGCCGATCTCCATTTCTCCAGAGGTGGGGTGACACATGCCACCACACCAGCCCCACCCTTTACCGCTTTTAAAGTGAGGCAGGATCTCATGCAGCCCAGGACAGCTTCAAAATCACCACATAGTGGAACATGATGCTGAATTTCTGATTTTTTTTTGGCTACCTCCTCCTAAGTGCTGGGATTATAGCTTGTGACATCATTTTATACAGTTCTGAAAAGCCCAGGGCTTCCTGTCTGCTAGCCAAACACTGTACCACCTGGGCTGAATCTTAAGCCCTTATGTCATTTCTAATTCCCAAAGTCATAGTTGATAAGGTAGGCCCCTTGGTCCAGCATGGATCCTTTCCCACTGTCACCTTCTGGTAAAGGTCAAGGTGAAAGCAGGGACTTCCGGAGGCCAGGCCTGTACTGCCACACAGGTGCTCTTCAGCTGGGTCTGGAGTAGGCACAGGACAGGTATTCAGTGAAGATGGCTGCAAGACGAGATCGCTCACATCACCACGTCTTCACAAAAACATTTTTTTTTAGAGGTTAATTCTTTATTTTTTTATCATTTTTTTTATTAACTTGAATATTTCTTATATATGTCTCTCAGGAGCGATCACTTCTGCACTTCTTTGCTTCATCCATCTTGTCTAATTGGGTGGCTGTATATATATGGGCCACATGTGGGGCAGGCTCTGAATGGGTGTTCCTTCAGTCTCTGTTTTAATCTTTGCCTCTCTCTTCCCTGCCAAGGGTATTCTTGTTCCCCTTTTAAAGAAGGAGTGAAGCCTTCACATTTTGATCATCCGTCTTGAGTTTCATTTGTTCTAGGCATCTAGGGTAATTCAGGCATTTGGGCTAATAGCCACTTATCAATGAGTGCATACCATGTATGTCTTTCTGTGATTGGGTTAGCTCACTCAGGATGATATTTTCCAGTTCCAACCATTTGCCTACAAATTTCATAAACTCGTTGTTTTTGATAGCTGAGTAATATTCCATTGTGTAGATGTACCACATTTTCTGTATCCATTCCTCTGTTGAAGGGCATCTGGGTTCTTTCCAGCTTCTGGCTATTATAAATAAGGCTGCTATGAACATAGTGGAGCACGTGTCTTTTTTATATGTTGGGGCATCTTTTTGGGTATATGCCCAAGAGAGGTATAGCTGGATCCTCAGGCAGTTTAATGTCCAATTTTCTGAGGAACCTCCAGACTGATTTCCAGAATGGTTGTACCAGTCTGCAATCCCACCAACAATGGAGGAGTGTTCCTCTTTCTCCACATCCTCGCCAGCATTTGCTGTCACCTGAGTTTTTGATCTTAGCCATTCTCACTGGTGTGAGGTGAAATCTCAGGGTTGTTTTGATTTGCATTTCCCTGATGACTAAAGATGTTGAACATTTTTTTAGGTGTTTCTCAGCCATTCGGCATTCCTCAGCTGTGAATTCTTTGTTTAGCTCTGAACCCCATTTTTTAATAGGGTTATTTGTCTCCTGTGGTCTAACTTTTTGAGTTCTTTGTATATTCACAAAAACATTAAATGTCAGTTTGCTCTGGGGTGTTGTTCAGTGTTAGAGTGTTTGTCTAACAACTGTGAACTCGCTTGTGGTCTACTCAGCTCCACGAACATAAAGCAAGTTAAAAAAAAAAAGCAGTTTATATCCATTTTGGTGAGAGTGGATACATTAAGTAAATTCAATGTAAATTTGAATTTGATCTTCAAAGAACCCAAAATTCTACTACTTAGGTTAAAGAAGCATCCCTTGTGAGCCCATTTTCTATAAGGAAATAACTACTGATCAAATGTGATGCGTCTGAGGTAGCCGCCAACAGTCCTTATCCTAGGTCAGCTCATGGCAGCAGGATGGCAGCTGCAGACGCTAAGGGAGGGTTCCTGACGGCTGCTAAGGGAAGCCTCCCTTCAGGGCAGGATGAGCCTGGAAGAAATCTTCGTGATCTCCAGGACATTCGAACAGTGGACGGTGAAGGTGCATTCTGCCTCTATGTCAGAGACACCTTCTGCCTTGGTGAATCTGAGAGACTGTGAATGGCGCACTGGCATGAGACGGGGCAGCTGGACACAATACTGTCACCTCTTTCCTGCCCTGCTCCCAATTCTTAAAAATTCTTGCCTACCCACGGAAACCCACTAGATGGGTCTCTTTAAACTTTACAGAAATCACTTCAAATGTAACAAATTTTTTTCTCTTACCCACCGACAAGTTTCCAAGGCCTGCGTATGTGTAAATAAGCCAATATCCTGTTGCAAGTGGCAGAAACTCAGTACAAAGTGGCTTTGTGAAACTGGGTGCTGAAAAGCCAACCTTTTGGGTGCAGCCGGATCTAGGCATTCCAGGATGGCATTGGGAATGTCTTGCCTAGTCCAGACCTTCGTTCTTCTACTGTGGCCTCCCTTTGCATCTCTAGGCTCCCTGAGCTTCTGGAGATTCACTGTGCTTTACTCTGGTAGTTCCGGCACAGAGAGAAAGACAGCAATGCTGAAGTTATGAGCTGCCTGCAGCTACCTACTTCCTTCTTCCCTCTCCGAGATTATTCTTCCTGGAGGCCTTGAGAATTCTCGGTCCCAGAGTTTAGGATAGGTGGTTATTGGCTCCCCTTGTCCCTTTTCCTGGCCTCTAACTACCTTCCCTTCCTAAATTCGGGTCTCAGCTCTTTCAGTCTGTGGAATACTGATGAATCCAGCTCTTGATTTTTATGTGCAGATCTTTGTAAACAGGTACTCGATTGCTCTGTCTTAATGTCGCTCCTCACTGAGGAGTGGAAAGTACGCTATTCATCTGGAGGGCTGCTCTGAGTTTCTAGGCAAAGTCAGTATTGAACATGCTGACAACAGCACCTGGGACACAAGTGCCATTCAGAGCTATAGCCACTCTGATTATTACTGAGATTAGTATGAATACTTTATGCCGATGTGTTCGCAGTAAGGTTGTCTCCCAATAATCACAGAAGGTGCTCTAGAGGAAACGTTCAGTAAGCGGCTTCACTAACAGAGTTTTATTTCTTTCTTAGGAAAAAGTCTGGAGAGGTGATCCAGGGCCAGTGTGAATTACCTAGTCTTAGGAGCCTAGGCTTAATTTAATTTACGTGTTGTGTGTGTGTGTGCCCGCGTGCACATGTGCGCGCTCCTGTGAATTCCTATGTGCGTTTGTGTGTATGCATGCGGAGGTCAGAGAACAATCTTAGGAATCCTTTTTAGGTACTGTCTACCACTTGAGACAGTCTCTCATCGGACTGGAACTCAAGGATTAGGCTAGGCTAGCTGACCAGTAAGCCCTAGGGACCCACTTGTCTCTCCCTCCCTCGCACCGGAAGTTCAAATGTGCCACCCCATCCAGCTTTTCTTTCCTTTCACCAGCAAGTACTTAACCAGCTGAGATACCTCCCCATCTCTTATCGACTTTATTCGTGTAGCATTTAGAGCTTGTTCTTCCGGGATACCTCATAGTTCAAGAGGGTCGCTCTAATTTCAATCATCATGTTCCATGCCTGGCAGAGGACAGGAAGAAGGTCAGGTTCCTTTGCTTCTGGAAGGTGTATACTACCAGTTCGGCACAATTCTCGACACCAGAGCTCTCAAGGATGTAGCCATATTGAGGCTCATCATGGTGTCCAGCTAGAAAGCCTTTCTGCAACAGTGTGGGGAGGGCAGGCTCTACCTCACCAGGCTGTGAGAAAAGACTCAGTAGCTGGGCCCAGGCTAGACACAGGACTGCAGAGAAAATCTCACTTCTGCATGTTCTGGGAAGCCCTGTGGATTGCCCGCCACCTGAAGAATGGAGAGTCAGCTGCAGGGTCTTTAAGAAAGTCAGACACTAAAATGCAAGTCTGTAACTGTTTCCCGAGCCAAGGCACTTCACTGTCTTCCCCTCTGCCTGCCAGCCAGGCTGGGGAGAGGCAGAATATTGGCCCCAGGCAAACTTGGTTTGAGGCCAAATTCCAGGACTCTTGGGGCTGACTGGCAGCCACTCTGTCTGAGCAACCTGGGAGATCCTGAGAAAAGAATAAACATCCGAATCCCAGAACAAAATCCTCAGCGATGATGCTCCTGCTGTCGGCTCCGGCTGGGAGGATGAGGTCATGGGGACCAGCAAGAGGCTGGAGGGCGCCAGAGCGCAGCCCTGCTGCCCATGAGCCTCAGCTGGAGTCCAAAGTAGAGCCAACTCTCAGGCGGGAACTGTCTCCCGCCGCTTCTGTGGAACCGGCTTGAGTTTGGGCGCTGGAAGATGGGACCGCTGAGGCAGTTATTAGAGCCAGCAGCAAACAGGGTTGTTAAAGAAAGGGAGGGCTGGATGTAAGGACTGAGGAGGGTAGGGTAAGTAGACAGAGCAAGAGGACTTTTAGGGCTGGGAAATTGTTTATAGGATATTGTAACACTGAATGCATGTTGTTATCCAATGTCCAAACAGATAGAAAGAAATGCTGGGGGCTGGAGAGATGGCTCAGTGGTTGACAGTACTTACTTGCTCCTATAGAGGACACAGGTTTGGTTTCCAACACCCACATGGTGTGCGTACACACACACACACACACACACACACACACACACACACACACACAGAGATAGGTAATATAACTCCTGTTCCAGGGAATCTGGCATTAATACACATAAAATAGAATAAAAAATTAAAAAGTAACACCAAGGGTGAACCTAATATAATTTATGGACTTGGTTGCAAACTCTGTCAATGTAGAGCCATTTACTATCACAAATTGGGGGATGGGGTGTTGGTGGTCAGGGAGGATGAAGGAACTCTGTTCTTGGTTTTGCTGTGAGCCTTAAAGTGCCATTCCTCAAAAGCCAATAGAAACGGGAAGGGAGGGGAGAGACAGGGAAGGATGGAAGGGAAGCTGTTGATCTTGTGTGTAGCATTGTCAGTTTGGGCACCTGAGGAATTACTGAGCCAGTGTTGAAAATAAGCTTTACTCCTTTACCAAATGGTCCCAAAGCTGACAGAGTTACCAGACAAAGTCACCAGATCCTAGGTAAACAGTGGCTGTTTGTGGAGGTCAAGGTGTTAAAGAGATTAAGGAAACCCCGATCAGCCAGGGAGGCAGGCTGTTTTGGTGCTGAGTTGTTCCTCGATGGGGAAGGCAGTTTGACTGGACATTCGATGGGGAGGGTGGAAAGTGAACGTCCAGTCATTTACAGCACCCACCATGCTCTCTGAGGAGCTCCCCGACCTCCAACTTTGGCACGCAGGCCACCCGGCTGCAGCTTGAGGATTGGTGAAGACTCTTGTTTGGCCTGTGAGTTTCCTGCTCTTTGAAGACAATCAGGATTACACGTTGTTTCCCAGAAAGCCCAGTATCTAGAGTTGTTTTGTTCTCTCCGATGAGCTGATAGCATGTGGTCCAGGAGTCTATCTGGGAGATGGTAGGAATTCCCATCAACGCCATTCAATATGGTAGCCACTGGTCAAATGTGCTGATGGGCACTTAGAATGTGACTAATGTAGGGGAAAAATGGCACTTCCTACTAGTAAAGAGAGCATGAAAATTTAAACAATCACCTGTGGCTAGTAGCCACTGTATTAGACAGCAAGTCTCTAAAATTAACAGCAAGTCTCTAAAATTATTATTGTCCAGTATTTTTCTTTTCACTTCAGTGTCTCTCAAAAGTTTATTTTATATAGATGTGTGATGATGATGGTGGTGGTGGTGGTGATGTCAGTGGAAAGCCTCCCTGATCTGACTAGGACTTATTTCAACCACAAACACAAGTCTCAAAATGGCCATGTGTGCACACAAAGAACATCTTAGCAGGGGAAAGCAAAGGGACACCATCCATCCAGGTGGGGTGGGATGACGCAGAATTTCTTTGCTGCATAGCTAAGCAGGTTGTCACAGTATCGCCATATCACACGTGAGGGGTCACAGAGTGGGTTATAGTGTCACGTTCCTCATGGCTTTCCCACCACTGTTTGGCCAGTTTGGCATCAGCCGGTCATCACTGGCTCTCTGCTATCTGTAGTCAGTAAATAAAACATCATGTAGCAACTGGGTGGCTGCTTGGTATCGCCTCAGATCTAAGCAGAATACAGTTGGCTTTTCATTGAAAAGCATAAGGGTAGGAGGCCTTCTTTTGACAGGACTCCTCAGAGCCCATTTTAAAAATATACTTTCTTATTATGTTCTTTCTTTTACTTTTTTACTTTTTACTTCCTGATGTTTCAAGGTAAGGTCTAGATGAGGCTGGTCTGGAACTTGCTAGATAGCCAGAGCTGGCTTCAAACTTACCGGCATGTGTCCCCACTCTGGGCCTGCTCCTGCAGAGCAGTGGACTCAACGGCTGCCCCGCTCAGCGGCGCAGGTGATTTAAATTTGGGGATCACTGTGCAAGGAGAACTGATGTCTCTGAAGCGCACATCGGAAATGTGGATCTGAAGGCATGTAGCTATTTTTTGGGGGGAATTGGCTTGCCTCTCCTGCTAGGGTGCAGAGCTGGGGTTCTGTATGCACCAGAGTCCTGCATTTTTCTACCAGGCGTAGCCCCCAAGAGTTAGTACGGGGGGGGCTGTAGCCTGTTCTGGGCTGATGTGAAAATGATTTACTAATTCCTCCATTCCTCCAGGTTCAGTGTGCAAATCCAGAATGGTACTCTTGCTGGAGGAACCACCACTAAGACCCTCCAGAGTAGAGTGTCCTCTGTGGTGGCTGGCAGTACCCAGGAAGGTGACAGACTTTGGTCCGTTGTTTCTATAGCTGGCAAGGAGTTGCACTGAGTTCTGTAAATTCATGAGGGTAAGGAGATACCCACAAAGGCAAGATTGCTGTTCTTACCAGCATACCTTCCCAAGGAATCCTCATTAAACGACTTGCAGCAAAGGTTCTCAAGCTGCTGGGTCGCAACCCCCACAGAGATCGACTATCCTTCACAGCAGATTGTTTACATCACGATTTGTACCAGTAGCAAAATAGAAGTTGGGAAGTAGCAATAAAATAATTTTGGGGCTGGGGGTCATCCCAATATGAGGAACTGTATTAAAGTGTCACGGCATTGAGAAAGTTGAGACAGCTGTGGCTATGGAGGAAAGGGCTACCCATAGCTGTCCCCAGAGTGAGAAGTGAGGGCTTGCCCAGGCCCCTCATCAGGAATATGGGGAGAGGTACCCTGCAGGCACTGCTCCATCAGGTCAGGGAGGTGAAAGGATATCTGGAACAGATGGGACCTTGCCCTGGTAGAGAGGCTGTTCTGATGCCTGGACACACTCAGGAGCCCTGCTGGGGCGGACAACGTGCTCCCCAATTTTATTTTCTTCTGATTTTGTTTAGAATCTGGAAATATCTTGCTTAAAGACTCTTCCTTTCTGAAGAGAGCCTTGCTCCCCTCTCAAAGCTCAGAGCAGAAGGGGAACCCCCTCCCATTTCTCCTTGAAGTTGTTTTTTTTTTGGCATTTGTAGCCATTGAGCCTACACAAGTTCCTCTGAGTTTTTTTAAATTAATTTTAATTAATTTTTAATTTTTCTTTTATTGGATATTTTCTTTATTTACATTTCAAATGTTATCCCCTTTTCCAATTTCCTCTCCAGACAAATGGATCAGAGGTAAAGAACACTGACTGCTCTTCTAGAGGTCCTGAGTTCAATTCCCAGCGACCACATGGTGGCTCACAACCATGTGTAATGAGATCTGATGCCCTCTTCTGGTGTGTCTGAAGACAGCTGCAGTGTTCTCTGAGTTTTTAAACAATAGAATGGGGAGGGCAGGACCAAGTGGTTTCAAAGCTACAGGAGGGAAGATAAAACTAACTTCATTTAAAAAATAACTCCTGTTTCTTTGATCAGAAATGTAAGACTGGAGTTATTTGGAGACTAGAAGGGCAGGCTGAGTGTAGTTCTCATTGACCCATAATATGTCTGGTAGGTAACGAGAAGAGGGGGCTTGAAAACACCAGACACCAAACAGTAAGGGCCTGCAAAGGTTAGTTATCTGATTTGGTCAGTGGTTAGAACATCACACCTAAACTATATATGGACAGCTATTATGTGTTAAAATTTTTAGATGGTTAGTTGGTAAAGTGCTGGCTATGTACTTCAAACCCAAGAGTCCACATACAAAACGCCAGGTGCGAGCTGGGCATGGTATCATATACCTTTATTCCTAGCACTCAGGAAGCAGAAGTAGGCAGATTTCAGAGTTCAAGACTAGCCTGGTTTCAGGACAGCCAGAAACACACAGAGAAACCTTGATTTTTTTTAAGCCAGGTGTGGTGGTGCGTGCTTGTAATTCCAGTGCCGAGGAGGTGGAGACAGGCGGCTCCCAGGGGCTGGTTGGCAGCCTAGCCTAGTTAGGGAGCCCCAGGACCGTGTCTCACAAAACAAAGTTGACAACACTTGATGAGTCCCTACAGCCTGAGTGTTCTCTAGCTTCTACACACATGAGTACATATGTAAAGGGTCATGTGGATACATGCACAAGTGCACATGTATGTACATATACACAGAGACACACACAGACACACACACATACAGACACACATACATACACACAGACACACATACACATACACATACATATACATACACACAGACACACACACATACAGACACACATACATACACAGAGACACACAGACATATATACATACAAACAGACACACATACACATAGACACATACACAAACATACACACAGACACACACACATACAGACACACATACATACACACATACACACAGACATACAGACACAGACACACACACACACACACACACACACACACACACACACACACACACACTGTTTAAAGTTATTTTAGTGGTAAGGGCTGCCCATGACTCATCTGATCATTACACACTGCAGATAGGCATAGACTGTAACCAGTTCCTTGTGCCCGGAGCCTCCTGGACTGTGTTCTCCCAAAGGGGAAAGGAGGGAAATGAGGGTGTGGCTGCTTCACACACTTTGCTTTGTACCTGAGAACTGCTGTTGAGGTCTCTGTTGAGATAAGAGGCTCCCCCCATCCATCTATCCACAGGGGGCGAATCCTATAGCTGCTCCCTCTCCCCTCCATCCCATGTCCTGTGGTGGAAGGCAGGGACTCTTGGGCAGAGAGACAGATAGCCAAGAAGGAAGCACTTGTACCTCTGCACTGCGAGAGATATAATGTCCACAGTTAACCCGGTCCTGGCACCTTCATTTGGTTTCATTTCTAATCTTAAAAAATAACCTCTGTGATCAAACCAGCAGGGTGAGACGCTGGCCTTTTGGCATGATGGAAGCATCCGCCGTAGCAAACGTTCTACTTGATACACACAAAATATTCTCTTCCTAAGACCCCCCTGGTCATCACGATGGGCCGAGCAAGGAGTTCAACCTGCCAGTTCCCCAGGTGGCTGGAACCTACCACTGGATTATGGCTATGGCTGATAGAGCCTGCCCGAACATCAAGGGGCATCTTGGGCCATTTCTGGACAGGTAGCATCTAGGAAGACTTGAAAAGGATGCCAGCCTATGAGCTGGCACCGTCAGCCTGTACCCCGACACCCCCCAGCAGATGCCAGCATGCCCCAGAGTGTGCGTCGATCAGGGCAGCGTGGCTAGGGAGACCTTTTGCTTGTGACAGGAGAGTTGGAGTTTTTTTCCCCCCAGTGGTTCACTGGAGTCCAGACTCAAGGCTTTATAGTCTCCATGGGAAAAAAGGCATCTTAGTGGACATTGTTCATCTCATAAAACTGCACAGAACCGTGGTAATGAAGTCTTAATGGGTCCTGGTTTATGAGTCCAATAATACAAAAAAATTAAAACCCTGCCTCTGGTCATTCTTAAAAATGAGTCTGATTTATCTTTTCCATTAGGACTTTATGTCTCTGTTGGAACCGCGATCTCAGTCCTTCAGCTCAAACCACACTTGGGGTAGAGAGGAGATTATAAACACATCTCAGGCTGCACTGAAAATGGGGAAGACCAAGCAGGCTGCCTGGGCTTCTCTAGCGTTTATCTCACTAGCTGTGCTCAGCAAATATAATCCCCATGAGTTCTGAGTTCGCACTGCTTTTTATTCTGCAGCGAAAGCTCCTAGAGTCCAAGTGTAAATGTGGTATCCTCAGTTTCCTTGTCAGCAGCAAGATCACAACAGACACTGTCAGCAGCCCTGCCCACCTGCTGCTTTCACTGGGATCCCAGATCACTGCTAACCAGAAGGGAGCCTCGGAGGAGGGAGGAGCTTGAGAGTGGGGGAGTCAAGGGTGCTAATCATTTTATGTCTGTAGAGCTGAGCAGGGATTTGCGGGTTCTTCTTTTTAAGCCTCTTCTCCAATCCAGAAAGAGGATCTTATTACTCCTGATGTGCACACGTGGAAGGAAGTTGAGAGTTGCAGTAGATCATTATGGAAGTTTCCATACACTCAGAACTGCTATGAATGGGAGGTGCTAGGATCCATGACAGCACAGATGCCTGGGTTCTATTCTCTGCTCCTGTCCCTCCTGTTGATACTCTCTGAGCCATGTGCTCTCTTCAAACATCAGTCTACTCACCTGTTCAATGGAAATAAGGCATCGTCAGGTGACATTCTGTTGCACCAGGACCCTGTAGAAAAGAAAAGGCCACCATGGCTTGTGCGTCTCCCCCGATGCTGAGGCCTACGGCTGCAAAGAGATGGAGGTGTGTATAGATGGAGCACGTGGCAGGGGCTGAGGTTTTCACGTTCAGACTGGCTCGTTGCCTTTATGACATCAGGTACAGAGCGGGGGCTAGAGAGATGCTCCACAGGGCACTTTCTGCTCGTGCAGAGAACCAGAACCTGACATGGCATGGTTGTTTTCAAGAACCTATCGCTCTACTGTTCCAGGAGGATCTATCTGACAGCCTCTTCTGGCCTCCACAGACACTAGGCATGCACATGGCACACAGACATACATGCAAGACTATGCAAACCCAATTTAGAAAGGTGAAAAATTGTTAAAGGAGAAACACTCCGGAGTCCCTGAAGCCAAGGTGAGTACTCATTAGTGAAATACAAGGGGCACAGCAGAATCTGTGGAAAAAATAATTTCTTCAGGTTGAATTACACCAAAACAAACAAACAAACAAACAAACAAACAAACAAAAAAACAAACATGCCCCAAAGAGGCAGTGAAGGAGGGGCAGAATGACAGCCTCACAGAGCTCAGAGAGAGGCCAGACAGACTGATTGGGCTGGGGTAGCAGGAAGTCATGGCTGGGCAATTGAGGAAGGTAGTGGGTGTTTGGCAAAGTGTATCTGAGGGAGGATTTCTCTAGCATTACTTTTGACAGAGCTATGTAATTAAAAAATATTTCTTTAATTTTGAAGGTTGAAAATATATAGGAAAAAGTATAAATCTATCCAAAAAATGCCCAGGATGTCTGTCCTCTTCCTAGAAACCCACTCGTTCTTTTTTTTTTTGTTTCTCTCTTTTTTCTTTTTTGTTTTTTATTTATTTATTTTTTTATTTTATTTCTTTTTTCGGAGCTGGGGACTGAACCCAGGGCCT
Organism: Rattus rattus; assembly: GCF_011064425.1. Lineage (NCBI taxonomy): Eukaryota > Metazoa > Chordata > Mammalia > Rodentia > Muridae > Rattus > Rattus rattus. The sequence goes on along the minus strand of NC_046158.1, from coordinate 83,506,363 downwards.
TGCGCTTCCTAGGCAAGCGCTCTACCACTGAGCTAAATCCCCAACCCCTCTTTTTTTGTTTTTTATTTTCACTCGTTCTTAACGTTTCCCTACATCTACTTCATCATCCCCTCTCTTTTTCTATGATTAAAGAATTATATTCTAGCGTAAGCTGTAGACACAGTGTAATTTCACTTCGGTGTAAATTTCCCAAGAACAAGGCTAATTTTTTATGGATTCTTAGCTCAATTCCATTGCAAAATTGGAAATTTTGCAAAATGTTTCATAGAATTTAAGAGCAAACAAGAAAATGAAGGGAGGGGTCGGTTAAGGGTGAGGTAGTACAGTGTCTCGGCTGATGGGCTAGACAGGCTCAATCAGAATCTTTCAACTCTGCCTTTGTCAGGTAAGAGGCAGTTATGGAAGACGCAGAAACGAACGAAGGTGGCTATGCTCCAGTAACAGCTGAGGCTGGAGAGTGGCTCCTCAGAGGTTAACTTATGGCTGGAGTTTGACCCATATTAGGCAGCTCTCCACCTTCTCATCCGGCCTCTGCCAGCCTTCACATGAGTATCATATACAGTCAGACAGACTGACAGACACAAACACACAAATAAAATTAAAACAACAGTGTGTAAAATATTGGTGGATCACATGAACCTGAAGGCCACCCTTTTATTTGCCTTTCATAATTGATGTCCTTGAGGAGTACAGTGATGTCTCCTATTGGGGTTTCTCTGGCCTTTCTTCACAACTACACTGGAGTTAGGTACTTTTGTCTGTGATGTGCTCTGCTCGTGTCACAGCTGGGGACAGGTGATGCTGCATGATGTCATTGCTAACGTTGACACAGATGCTATTTGATTTCCGTTCTTTTTTTTTTTATTTGAAAGAGAGAGAGGAAAAAAACAGAACATCAACTTGACTTGAAGTTGGATTGGGAGAGAGGTAGCAAGTATCTGGGAGAAGGTGGGGGAGGGAAAGTGTGCACAAACTGTATTGTATGAAAAAATCAATAAAGAAATAAAGCTAAAAGTAAATACAAATGAGGAATTTGAATAGTTTCATACAGAGCCATAAACATCTCCATAGACAGAAACAAGGGATGTGTCACACGGAAATAACATGGAAGGCAGGACCTGTCGTCATGGCTGTCAGAGCAATGAGGCACACATTCATGCAGGCACTGGGACACATGCATCAACCCCCTAACTCCATCTCTTGATTTCTTTCTTTCTTTCTTTCTTTCTTTCTTCCCTTTCTTTCTTTTCCTTCCTTTCTTTCTTTCTTCCTTCCTTCCTTTCTTTCTTTCTTTCTTTCTTTCTTTCTTTCTTTCTTTCTTTCTTTCTTTTTTTCTTCTTCTTTTCTTTTCTTTTTGAGACAAGGTTTCTCTGTGTAGCCCCACATGTCCCAGAACTCACTTTGTAGACCAGGCAGTCCTCGATTTTAGAGTTTCACCTGCTTCTGCCTCCCAAGTGCTGAGATTAAAGGTGTCCACCATCACTCCTGGCTCTCTCTCTCTCTCTCTCTCTCTCTCTCTCTCTCTCTCTCTCTCTCTCTCTCTCTCACACACACACACACACACACACACACGTCACTCTGTGTGGAGATCAGAGGACAGTTTGGTTCTCTTCTTCCACTGTGCGGACCTCGTGGATTGATCTCAAGTTGCCAGCCTTGGCATCAGGCACATTTTCCCACGAGCCATCTTGGCAGTCGAAGTGTACACATGGGAGAAATAGACTTATAGGGAGTGTGTAAATTACAGAACTCTAACTCAGTGGTTCTCAACCTTTCTAATGCTGGAACCCCTTAACACAGCTCTCAGGTTGTGGCAACCCCAAACATAAAATGATTTTTGTTGTTACTTCATAACTGTAATTTTGATACTGTTATAAATTTTAATGTAAATATCTGATATGCAGGATATCGGATATGTGACCCCTGTGAAAGGGTCTTTTGACTCCAAAAGGATTTTCGCAAAATTTGGAGTGATTTTGGTTTCTCCAATTTTTGTACAAGCCACGCAGAATTACATGAACCTGGCTGAGGCATGCTAACTAGTTTTTATAGGACAGAGTCTGACACTGCTCATGGCGACTGCTTGAGTTTTATTATAAAGAGCCAGGTGGACACACCACTAGGTTCTTTTGTTTGTGTACTGTTTTCTTTGACAGTGAGTTACTTTGTCTGTCCCCAAGCCTGTCTACCTAGAGTCTTCCTGACGGCTCTTTAAACACCTGCACCATCCTGGCTGCAGCCTTTGGTCACAACGGTTCTGCTCGTGTCCTGTTTTCTCAACTGTCATAGCCACTGCCATCCTCTATCAAGACCCACATTTCCAGATTGATTTAGACCATACAAGTTGTATTTTGAACGCCCCAGACACACTTTCTCATCTTTTTTCCTGGTAGGACTTGGTGTCAGAGTCTTCTCCCAGCCCAGGGTCAGTGTGTCTAATCACGGTTAGGGAGAATACAGTTGGGGAACAGACGGTATGTGTGTGTTTCAACAGAAATGATCTAGAACAATGAGAGCTCCCAAAGGACCTAGGACTCTGCTGTGCATAGGAAGAGTGTCTTACCACCATCTCACTGAATCTTTTTAGCTTAATATCAGGTTACATTCTCTCTACTTAGAGTTAGGCAGGCTGTCACTAAGAGCCAAGAAACACGACATCAGGACCTGAACCAGATTCTACACAAACGTTGTTCTTTACTGGCCATCTTTAGCTATTTGGGTGGTCTCTGAGATTTCTGTTGCTCTTAGGGTCATCGTTCATACTCACTGAAGCGAGTATCTGCATCCCATGATACTCATCCCATGACCTAGCTCTTTCTACTACCATGAAACTCTAGTCCTAAGCACAAATGTTAAAGTTGTTGCTGTCCTGTTTTATCCTTTCCACATCAACGTTCAGACACTGAGCCCCTTCTCTGAGCTCCAGGGACTTGCAAACCACTCTCACTCTAGAGGTAGCACCTATGTATGTCCCTGGACCGGAAGATCCCCCTGGGAGCCAGCTGGTTTAGACCAGTCTCCTCTTCTTCAGCTGCTGTGGGAGCAAAGGCATCGGGATGAAGCAATGCCTGAGCTGGGCCTCGAGTGCTGGCGATCTGAGTGGCATGGGAAAGTCATGCATGAGCACAAAGACAGCTCTGAGGAGGCTTTTCTAGAAGCCATAACAGCATGGGAGCAGTTGTGCAAGGCAGATGTCCACTGTCTTGCAGAATCTGCCCTTGAAGCCATTGGCTTTGGCTACATCCCCAGAAAGAAGTACAATTTATCAGACACACACAGACAATAGATGACTGTCCCTTAGATAAACCACATGGGGCAGCTGATAAGGCAACACATCAGCCTTTCTTTCCTTTCTTTTCCTTTTTTTTTTTTTTGAGAGGTAAAGAAGATAACTAAGAGGTCACCCAGAAGTATCAGGCCTCTTGTACTTTTTGTCTTTATTGTATATTATTCTCTACTTGGGTCCTATGAGAACAACTGTTACCTAAATGCTTGAAAAACAGCGAGAGAGATATGGAGGAATCAGGAATCAGAAGGCACAAGGGAAAACAATGTTACCACCTAGACCTCCATGGTCTGTAGCTTCTAAGTAGCCAGACCAGGCATAGAAGGAGCTACCAGTCACATTGTCAGGCCACACAAGGATTATGAACTTGGCAGAGTTGTCAAGGACAACAAACTAACCCTTATGATCTGGCTCATTATCCAGAAAGGAAGCTTTGTCAATTCCCTGTGATAATGCAAGATGAGTCTTCAATACCAACACAATGAACTCGGAGCAACCAAGTTTTCAGTGTGTGGAAATGTGGACCAAGGTTGAGCTGGGAGACGGTCCGTGAGTGATAGCTCTTTGCCAGCTTTCTCGGGCAGAGGTGGTACACCATGGAAGATAAAGATGGAGGATACGTATGAGAAACAACCTCGTCTCCTCCACTTCCCATCTCTTCATTCAGGTCGGAGAGGTCAAGATAGAGGTGGGGGTGAAATTTGTTGTATCTTTTCTGTCCTTTACTGTGGTGCACCAAGTTTCTGTTGGAGTCAAGAAGCTACTTGTACCCTCCCTTTTCTCTTATAAGTTGTCTTTTTTAAAAAATGTGCTCAATTTCTACAAAAAACCGCTTCAATCTGCTTTTTTTTAATTGCTCAATCTGTTCTTAATGTTCAGAATTTCCACAGTTTTCCCACCAGACTTCGTTTGAAAGCTAAGAATAGCAAGCAGGCTTCTTAAAGCAAAGTTAGGAATAGCAGAACTAATTTCTTGACTCCCCAGAGGACTCTGGGCAGCAGGAGGCAAATGAATGCTAAATTGATCACTGATTTGCTAGGAGCCTTCAGCCTAAGGCATCTCTTTGGCTCCCTAGGTCCTTGAAGCCTATGGAAGAATTAGCAGACCAATTTTATTGCGTTGTAAAGCATGTCTGTGTATAGATAGAATTTGTTATCTATTACAACGTACACTGTAGCACACTGTATTACATCAACTATAACCTCTTTGATAATCGATCCCATACTTTCCTTCATTTTTGTGTGCCTAGAAAATGCAGTAAATGTTGAGTGATTAATTATTTGATTTAGAGAACATTTGAAAACACCTGACAGAATAAAAAAAATTCTCCATGGGGATTGGGAGATGGCTCAATAGTTTAAGTAGCTATCATGAAAGCATGAAGACCAGAATTTGGATCCTTAGAAACTCACGTAAATGCTGGGCAGGTTGGAAGCCTGCCTGTAGTTCCAGACTTGGAAGGTAATATATAAGGCAGGGGCTCTCAACTTTCCTGATGCTGAGACCCTTTAATGCAGTTTGTCATGTCGTGGTAAACGTCCCCAACCATAAATTTATTTTGTTGCTACTTCATAACTGTAATTTTGATAATGCTATAAATAATAATGAACTATCTAAAATATAACCCCTCTGTGGGGTGAGATCACATGTTGAGAACCACTCATGTAGGACTTATACAAACTGGCTAGCAAGATCCGCTGTCTCAGTGAGCTCTGGTTAGGTTAAGAGACTCTGCCTCAGTGGATAATGTGGAAGGGCAATAGAAGATGATTACCAGCATTAACCTAGGGCCTCCAATGTATGGTCACCAAAATACATACAAAAGAGATACACAAACGCTCACCACTCTCGCACACTTTGAAGATGGAAAAATAAAAAAAAGTATTCTTTATAAAAGAGTATTTCAAACACAGGTGCTTTGGACCTTCCACTCTTTCTTTGTTTGTTTGCTTATTGTTGATCTTTTGTTATGTCCTTTTTATTTAACAACAACTATAGACCAGATCTCTCGGTTTCCCTTGGATGCTTGGCAGGCAAACGTCCTCTCCTTGCCTGAGGACGACAAATTCTCCAGGAGATGAGATGGCTCAGTTGGTGAAAGCAAATTTAAAAATTTGAGTTCTCTCTCTCGAACCCATGGTGCTAAAGTTGTTCTCTGACTTCTCTACCTATGTACAGCAACACAAGTGCACTGTACTTACATAGCGTGCGCGCGCGCACACACGCACACACACACACACACACACACACACACACATGAACACAATGATCATAAATAAAAATTTAAACATAAGAAAGATAGCTTCCTTTCCATGCATTCTTAGCAGCACGGCAATCATCTTCAAATACTTTCAAAACCACTTTGGACATGTCTGAAGTATTAATATCAGCCTTTGAATATCCACATCATATAATACCGAACTTGGAGAGGCTTATACAAAAAGATTTCCGTTCATTTCTGTTCAAACCACCCTCTGTCAAGATGATTTTCCCCTCACCCAGGCTTTTTTCCCCCAGAGGTTTAGAATTTGGTTAATCAGAACAGGTTCTCAACCCTGGTGTCATTGTGGACTCTGGAGTCTCCCGTTTGTTCTGTTTCGTTGTTATTTGGAACACCATCACAGAGTGCATCTCCGTGTGCCTTGTCCAGACCCTTAGGGATCGATGTATAAGGAAGCTGAGTCCATTCTGTGGGGAAAGAGGCATTTTATCAAGGGATTAAGAGTATGTGTCAGATTAAGGAAGTTTATCCCTTTAAGCATGAAATGCTTGTATTATTTTAGCAATCTCAGATGGAAATCTCTTTCAAATACATTACGCGCTTACCCATCTTCCTTTCTTGTCTTTTCTTTAGAGCTTGAGTTCTTGGTGCTTTTCACAGCTTACCTTTCTCCTAGTATCTGTGGGCAGCATTGCAGCAGAGCCTGGCTCTTCTACCAGGAAGCCCCAAAGCCCTTTATTTTGAGATAACGCCCTAAGACCGCCTGTCTTCCCTACCACCCCATCTGTCCTGCTGAGTACAGTAATAATAGATACTTGTGCAAGTTTTAAGACAGTATGGAACTATATGAAATGAGATGATTACAATTCCGACTATATCCTGAGATTTTCTTTTTTAATGTGTGAGAACACAACCATTGTCTGTGTAACTTTGGGTCAGCTCATTAGTCTTTCTCTGCTCTGATTTTCTAGTCCATGAAGTGGGAATAATAGGTACCTTTTAGGGATATTGTAAGAGTTGATGGCACATAGCAAATGCCTGAAAATTTTCTTTCCCTTAGCCTTTCCTGTGGTAAATAGTTTGGGAGATTGTATGATTTTGAATGGTTCCCTGGGTTCCCCTTCTGTTGTTGCCTCTGAACGTTTTCTGATAATGACTGTGGGAAGTATCGACTGCATGGTCCAAACTTTTTCATGTACTCTAACACTTCCCATAGGTTCTATTAACTAGCTACAACTGCCTCACATGTTTTACAGAAGAAACCTCGGACTGAGTGAGATCAGGTAACAAGCGTAGGGACATAGAGTTAGACCCATGGCTGGATGGAGTTGACTTCCAAGCTAGAGGCTCATCTGTTTAACTTGTCACTTCCTTTCTCCGTTACCTGACTGAAAGAATGCAAGAAGTCCATTGACAATGGGGCTGAGGACAGAAAATAGGCAGATGTGCCTAGGCTACTAATTTCCAAGTACAAAACATCTACTTGGTCTTGGGTTTGTGGATTGTGCTGGTCAGCCTTAATTGTTATCTTGGCAGCCTATATTCAGCCGAGAGGAGAGCCCTTGGTTGAGGAATTGCCAAGATGAGAGTAGCATGCTCGTGGAGGATTATCTTGATTGTCAATTGCTGTAGGGAGACCCAGTCCACCATGGGTGGTGTCTTCCCTAGGCACACGGTCCTGGTTTATATAAGAATGCTAGCTATGCAGAAATGTGCGAGATAGTGAGTGAGTAGGCAAGCTGTATTCCAGCAAGCAGGGTCCCTCCATGGTTCTTGGCTCCTAGTTTCTGCTTTGAACTCTAGCTCCAACTTTCCTCAGTGATGGAATTCTGACCTGAACATGTAGGCCAAATAACCTCTTTTTTCTCCAACTTATTTGCTCAGAGTAACAAAAAAGTAATTAGAATATCAGCTTCCTGCCTTAAACACAGTCTCTGAGAGGAGTCTATAGAGTTGATCCCACTTCCCCATTGGGGGTCTTTATCCTCTTCTGCACTTGGAGACTCCACTGAGGATGCACCGGACTCACTGTAGCCAGGATCTTCCCTATCTGGTCTGGAGTCTTGGTATCCCACTTCCTTTCTTGTCTCCGATCTGCCCCATGCCCATTCTGTCCAGTCTCTTCTTTGAAAGATCCCCTCGGTCTGTCCTAGGCTTCATCTATAATCAATACATTAGGTTATGAATCAGGATCTCAGTGTAGAAAACGTTCTTGGCCCAGTCACACAGCCCAGGCCATTCAGTTCACTCCTGTGGAATAACATTTATCTTGACATTCCATGCCTGTGACATCAAAAGCTAAGTCTGATTGCTCCTGTGTGCTCAGTCTGCCACTGGAAAGATCAGCCATCTTCTCCCTTTTTTACCCCACACTAACTCCCATAGATATTGTTTACATGTGGCATTTTTTCCATTTGAAATGCGCTCACCATTCTTTAGTTAAAGTTTCTTAAACATTTATCTATTTGTGTGTGTGCGCGTGTGTGCGCATGTGTGTATGAATACTATGTAGTATGAGTGAAGAAATCAGGGAACACCTCCTAGGAGTAGGTCCTGAGAATCAAACTCGGGTCATTAGGTTTGGCAGCAAGCACCTTTACCCATGGAGCCATCCCTTTGGCCCTTTCTATTTCATTCTGAAGAAAAACTTATTTTTCATCAGAACCATATAAACCTATATTTTTAGACCTAATTGACTTTCAGGGAATTACTCATTCAGATCTTTCAAGCGAGGGCCCCCAGAATTCCTTTCTTGTTTGGTGTTTAGGAAGCGCTCCTTCCATGTAGCTGATTCAGTTGTCCTTGGAAGCATTCATTGTTTGCTCTGTGTTTGGAGTTCAGGCATCATAGTTCTGGTCTCACAGCCCTCACACACACCGAGCCGTGTGCACAGAGTTTGTTCAATAGATAGTTATTAATTAATGAATCAGTGAGGCAGGCAATTATAGAAATTAAGAGAGATCCATAGGGACTATAGTAATTAGGAAAAGCTTCATGAAAAATTAAGATTTGTAGTGGGCCTTGGAGGATGTATAATTTTGATTTATTTTGGCCAGAAACACAATTCAATTTGCAGAAGTTTTTTCTTGTGTGGTTTCAAGGTAGAAGATGTAGTTCGTGTTTTTGAAAACATGCTCACTTCTCCAATCTTATTTTGTTAATCCATGCACATGGGTAATCTTTCAAATTTTAGTGTCCTCTTTCACTTCTTCCCCTCTGGTATTTTAAAATTTTCATTTTGGGGGACTTTTACCTTTAAATATGCTTATTTATTTATTTGAGAATGTGAGTATTCATGAGTGTCTATGTTCTGTGTACATATGAGTGCGTACATATTTGTGTGTCAGAGGTCACACCCGGGTACATTCCTCAGGATGTTGTCCACATTTTTTTTGAGACAGCATTTCTCACTGGCTTGGAACTTACCAATCTGGCTAGGTTGGCCTAACATTTGCTTATCTCCTCTTTTTGTGTGTTTGATTCTTTCAAATCTTTCATACTTATTTTTTTCCACTTTTAAACTTACCTTTTATTTCCTATGAACATGATTATGCACACACTATCATTCTACTTTCAAAAATGTATACATGGAACATGGAAACTGTTTAAATACATAGACTTACATGTAAGTATAATACACAATATATTTATGTTATTATTATGTATATCACTTGTACCAAATGTATCATATATACGTCTCATTCAACAAATAGAACTAAATATTTATTTGTGCTTCTGCATTCGATGCTGTATCAAAGCTATATCGTCATCTCTTTCCATTACATCAATTTCTTTTTTTTCCATTTAAAATTTTTTTATTAGATACATTTCTTTACTTACATTTCAAATGGTATTCCCTTTCCTGGTTTCCTGTCCATAAGCCTGCATCCCTTCCAACTCCCCCATGTGGGTGTTTCTCCCATCTACCTCCCTTACTGCCCCCTCCCATATTCTGCCGCACTGGGGGTCCAACCTTGGCAGGACCAAGGACTTCCCCTTCCACTGGTGTCCCAAAGGCCATTCTCTGCTACTATGCAGTTGGAACCCTGGGTCAGTCCATGTATAGACTTTCGGTAGTGGCTTAGTCCCTGGAAGCTCTGATTGGTTGGCACTGTTGTTCTTATGGGGTTGCAAGCACCTTTAGCTCTTTCAACCCTTCCTCTAATTCCCCTAAACGGGGTCCTGTTCTCAGTTCAGTGATTTGCTGCTAGCATTGACCTCTGTATTGGACGTGCTCTGGATGTGTCTCTCATGAGAGATCTATATCCGGTCCCTTTCAGCACGCACTTTTTAGCCTCATCAATCTTATCTAGTTTGGTGGCTGTGTATATATATGTGGGCCACATGTGGGGCAGGCTCTGAATGGGTGTTCCTTCAGTCGCTGCTCTAAACTTTGTTTCCATTCTTTCATACTTACGATTCTCTGTGTGCAGCATTGTTTTAAAGTGCCTCTTCCACCCCAACTTAGTCATCACAAATCCCTTTAGTTGCTCCCTGTGATAGATGGGCTTTATGTCTTCCATCTTGAAGGATAGCATTGCTGGGAATAATTATCAGGGTTTAAAATATACCATTCTATCAACTCCTGACTTTTAGAGTTTATTCTGAGAATTTGGTTATTTTGATGAATATGTGAAGTGGAATTTTCTGGTTTCTTGGGAGACTCGGTAGTGTCATGTAGTGTTTTCCTGGAAGCTCTTTTATGTGAGGAGGTTTTGCTGAAGCAGACACATGAGAGGATGTTTTACTGAGGCAGACACTTGGAGGGACTCATGATGTTTGGAAAGAGTGGAAATATAACCCGACAGGCAGTGAATGGCCCTCATTGGCGCTCTTGCATTGGTTCACCTGCAAGGCTTTGCTAGCCTTCTCTGATTTTTGCTTGTTGTGACTTATAGAGGGAAACGTGCCAGAGACTGTCTCATGGTATTCTGGCTGCTTTTTGCTGCTTCCGCCGACTCCTACTGATTCGGCAGAGCCTTGTGGTTTCTTCTGGATAGAGCTGCTGCTCCTGACTGATTTGTGTTTGATGTTTTGGACTGAACTGCTGACAACGAAGACTGGAATTACACCCAAAGAACTACTTCTGGACAGGTCTACACCCCGTGTCCTCCTAACCATCTTTCTCCCTTAGCTTTGGTCGGTGGTCTAGAAGTGAAGTTGAAGCATTTAAGAACCCTTATTAAATAGGTTTTTAAAAAAATCTAAGCCTACAAATATGCCTTTATAAATAGCTTGCTTCTTGCTTCATGCAGCTTTTTAATTCTTTCTGTTCTATAATCTTGGTGATTTAACTACCAAATGACCATGAAAGTGTCTTTTCTAGATCTGTCTATTTGGGGATCTAAATGCCTCTTATACCTGGACATTCATATCGTTCCTAAGATGTGGGAAACTTACTGCTTAATTTGTGGAATAGATTTTTTGCCATAGACTATGTGTTGGTACCTTGGTTTAGACCCATTATTCTTATCTCCTATCTCTTACTCATGTCCCAAAGGTCTAGAACTCTCTAAATTATTTTGTTTCCCATTATTGCTCTCTGAAGGTGCCATTTCGACAGCATTATGTTTAAGTCTTGACAGTTTTCTTCCATTTATTCTAGTTTACTTTGACATTTTCAACTGTATTTTAAGTTTCGCTTTGTTGAACTCTACTTCCAAATTCTCTGATGATTTTACAGGGTCTCCAGGTCTTTTTTGGATTTGCCCCATGTTGTGTTGTCTTTGTATTTCTTCTGTTGGTACTAGAGAGTTAGAAACTTCTGAGGAGCCAACCTACCTTGTGTTTTTATTTTTCTATCTCCCCGTGCCCCATATTTCAGTCATGAAATTAGCATTTCTACTGGGATGTGTATGCTCTTCCCTCTTAAATGTGCATCTTCTTACAGCATAGTCTCCTTTCAACAATGTGCCCCAGGATATTAGTTTGTCGTACAGTGTTGGACTTAGTCCAGCTGCACTGTGTACTGTAGTTTTCTGCCTTGTGGTGATTCTAACTCTGCATGCCCTATTAAGCTGGAGGGCTTTGCTTTCTCAGGGTGAGTAGTAGAAATCATGTCTGCTTTGTAGTCCAGGCTATTACAATGTAGACTGTGTAGTCCATGAGTTTCGCTCAATGTGGTTGCTCCTCCAAAAGTGCACTGGCACTGTGCGATTTGAAAGAGTTTAGGAGCAATTGATGGAATTGTTTCTTGCGTGTGCAGTGACTACAGTAACTGTCATTCCTCTTTGTTGTTCTATGCTATGTTCTCTTTGCTGTGTTTAGCTAGCAGTGGGTCTTCAGCCCACCTGGTTCCTTACGTCATAATTGTGCCAACCAGGGAAGGACATCTCCTAGGAATTTTTGTCTGTCTCTCTTCGTGTGCATGTGCATATGCATGTGTGCACGCATGCCTCTGTGGTTTATATGTGGTATGTGTGTATGTGGTATACCCCTGCATACAAGGTCACACACAGGGAAGAATGTCAGATGTCCTGTTCCATCTCCTCACCATCTCTGAAGACAGGGTCTCTCACTGAACCTGAAGTAAACTGGTAGCCAGCAAGTCACAGAGATCCTCCTGTCTCCAACCCCCACAGTGCTGGCCTTAAAGGTGTTTGCGTAGCGCGCCTGACTTTCTGTGCGTCTGCTGAGCTTCTACACTGGGTCTTCATGCTTGCAGAGTAAGTGGTCTGACCCACTTGGCTACCTTCCCAGCCCCTGTCCTATCCTTAATCCTAAAGTCTGCACCTCGGTTTAAACAGAACTAAACTGTGGATGGAATAAGGTGCATTTTCTCTCATATGAGGCCTCACCTCCGCTGAGGAAAGTGTTAAAGCTCTCATACTATGTGTTCAAAGTGCTGGCTGAACCTCCGCCTCTGCTTAGGAGGAGAAACAGTTTAAAGTAAGAACATCATGGGCTGGCGAGATGACAAGACTTCTCTCAACTCGAAGACCTCAGTTTGATCCCACAGGGTGGGAAGAGAGAACAGCCTTTGATGGCAAAAATGAACAAATAGAATAAAAACATTGAATACAGAATAGTTCAAAAACAGACACAGCAGTGAAATAAAATCTATATATGAATATATGCAAGCCGAAAGGACCCAAGTTAAAAAAATCAACATGTAAACACGATTAAAATAGTGATGAAAAAAGTGAATGAAAACATAAATAAAACAAATAACTTAAAAAATTCTTCCTTCCCGTGGAGACCCAGAATTTTCTTCCTAGGCTTCTCGTTTTGGAGTGTCCGGTGCATGAGGAGGGCGTCAGAGCTGCTGCCAGCCGTGTTCCTCTGCGCTGCAGTCCAGCAGGTCAGACCAGGCAGGCCAGTGGGGAGGCAGAGCCACATGCTTGGCAGCTGGTAGGGTAGGGACAAGGTTACTGCAGCTCCGTTCACAATATGGCCTATGTGTGTAGATGAGGGAATACAGATCCAGAGGAGCTGCCCGTGAGCCTCTCTCCCTGGCTGAGCTTGTGGGCTGCTCTGAGATGGCCCCTTAGACCTGAGATAGTCTGTCAGCATACCCTTACGTGTGGTGAGAGTAACTTCTAGGTATCTGAGCCTTTGGGGGAGGGATCAATCAAAATAATCTGTATTAGGGGAGGGGAGAGATCAATATGGTAGCTTCAGCCATACCTGTCTCACAGGAATCCATACAGCTGTTCTCCAGAATGGAATTCCCAACTCTCTAGGTTTCAGCATGTCATCTCAGGTTACTTGTCCAAAATGGAGATGACGGTGAAAGGTGATACAGGATTTTAATCAGCACAGCTATGTTGAGAAGACGCACGAGATTAAACATCTCAACCTATTTTGTAGGAACTGACGTGAACTTTAGGTTCACAGGGGAAGAAGTGGGGGCTAGGGGACCGGCAGTCTTGATCCCAGTGTGGTCTGGTTCGTCGTTATCTCAGTTCTGTCTCTACAACGAAGTTTGAAGATATTCTTGTCACTTGACAAGTTGGTTCCTTTGAAATGACTGCTCTTGCATTGGGTGTGAACTCACTGTATGGTCTGTCCTCAAGGTTCTGCTGGTCCTGGAAGCCAAGGTGACTGTAAGTTCTAAATAATGGCAGAGATGCCCAGGTGCTGTGGTGAGTCTGGAACAGCACCATGCAAACCCCGCAGCAAGATACCTTAGTGATTCTTATCTTTGTGCCTTCAGCTTCGAAGGGGGATCAGATAGATTAAGAACTGTTTTTGCTTGGTCGGTTTGGTTTTTGACACAGGGTCTCAGGTAATTCAGGATGGCCTTGAACTTGATATGTAGCCAGGTGTGACCCAAAACTCCCAATCTTCCTGATTCCACCTCCTCGGGGTTGGGATTAAAGGCATGCACCTATATGTGCACGCTCAGTTTATGTGGTGCCAAGGATCAACCGGAAGGCTTCAAATATGTCGGGCAAACATTCTACCTACTGAGACAAGCCCTGAGACAAACAGGTTTTAGACAGACACTCCCTGAGTTACCACGGTACATCCTGCTTATTTTGTGCCCAACTGAGGTGAGAACGATTTTAGGAAAAACAGCTGTGGCATTTTCCTTCCCTCAGAGGCTGGGTCTTCAATTTTAAACAAGAGTGCCTCCCTCCTCCCACCTCCGTTTGCATTTCCCATTATGCAGATGGCCCCCAAATTTGTGTTCAAGCTGCAATTAGTTTCCAGAACCCACACTGTCTCTCAGGGGTGGTCACCCACTGATTCAATGAAGAGAAGAAGTCACCAGAAGGAGACATAAAAATACCAAAAAACAAAAAAGCCCCAAAAATCCAGGAGCCTGTGACCTCCAGCAGTCACACCAGGCTGGAGACAGGTTCCTGTTAGGACATTGGCATCCCGTGATGAAGCCAGAGGCACAGGGCTCAAGGGCCAGGTTTGCAGGGTGAGGGACGCACTTGAACTTACCAAGAGATCACCTTTCCTTTTCCCACAGCTCCTCTGAGGGGGTGCCTCCCCACGATGGCTCACTGTGAGCGACATGCTCACTCTCTTTTCTTTGCCATGCCACCAAGCCCACGACCTCAGAGCTATCCATTGTTCTTACAATTCTAAAGTCCATCCTTTCCCACCACCCACTCTACTCTTGCATCCCAATACCTTCTAGAATATTCTACACACACTTGCATTAGTTAGAGCTTGTGAAGAGCCAGAAAGAGCTAGGTGTTTCAAAGCTACCTTCTTCCATTCCAAGACCAATTTTTTTGAGAGTATGGGTGACTCAATCTCTTTTTAAAATTCTCAATCTCTCTCTCTCTCCCTCTCTCTCTCCCTCTCTCTCTCCCTCTCTCTCTCTTTCTCTCTCTCTCCTCTCTCCCCTCTCTCTCCCTCTCTCCTCTCTCTCTCCTCTCTCTCCTCTCTCTCTCTCCTCTCTCTCCTCTCTCTCCTCTCTTCCTCCTTCTCTTCCTTCTCCGCCTCCTTTTCCTTTTTCTTTTCCTCCTTCTTCTCCTCCTCTTCCTTCTTCTTCTTCTCCTCCTCCTCCTCTCTCTCTCTCTCTCTCTCTCTCTCTCTCTCTCTCTCTCTCTCTCTCTCTCTCTCTCTCTCTCTCTCTGTGTGTGTGTGTGTGTGTGTGTTTGCCTGTAGGTCAGAAGACAAGTTGTAGGAGTCAGTTCTCTCCTTCCACGATGTGGGTTCTAGAGATTAGACTCAGAATGTCAGGTTTGGTGACAGGCTCCTGGACATACTGGACCATTCCGCCAGCCCCTTAGGTTTGGTGACAAGCACTTTGACACACTGGACCACCCTACCAGCCCCGTAGGACACTGATTTGAACAACACATAGTTTCACAGTTGCTTGAGAGTTGTTAGAGTTAAGGAGCTTTCATCACGAGAAGTTTTAGCACACATCCCACTCTTTATCCTTGCTGGATGTCAGAAGCCTTAATTATCCAGAGTTCTACTTCTGGATCTATGCATACTTTCCTAATTACGCGTGAACACGTATTGACTGCAGGACTCAGCCGGAATCACCGTGGTGTCTTCCTTACATGCGAACATCGCATGCTGATCAGCGTCTCCTCTGCTTTCAGCTCATTAAACCCTCCTATTTGTTTCCTCATAGAAGATGCATGGTTCCTTCTGAGTCTGCTAGTTCTGTTCGGCAAACCCTCGAGTTCTCTCCACTTTCCTGCAAACAATAGGGTTTCATTCTTCTTTGTGGCTGGACGACTCTATTTTGTATCTGTGCCATATTTTCTTTAACTATTCATCTCTTGATGGACATTGAGGCCGATTCCTTATCTTGGATATTGTGAATGGCGCCATGATAAACCTGGCTGTGCAGGGATCTCTGCTGTGTGCAGGCTTTAATTCTTTCACGATAGCGGGATTAAACAGTAGCATGTTTTTTGTCTTATTTTTCATTTTCATAGTGGCTGAATAGTTGACATTCCTACCAGTAACATATAAGGATTCTCCTTTTCTCCTTGTATTCCTTATCAGCATATTTATTTATATATTGTTTTGGGGGGGTTATTTCAGTGTATATATTTAATAACATGAATCTAACTGGGGTGATATGGGTCTAAATTAGCTCTGATTTACATTCAATAAATATATTTAATGTGTCCTGAGCCCTCATTCCCTTCCTATCCATGAACAAGACCCCTGTTCTCAGGAAGCATTAAAATCAAAGCCAGCAAGGACTACATACACAGATACACTAGACTTCCTAGTAAAAGTCTTATTTTTCTTCTCATGTTGTTTGTTGGGTTGATAATAGAGACACACAAACAAACCAACAAGAAACCTCCTGACTAAACTCAGAACAGTTTCTCAAAATATAGGCTGACAGTATTCCTTAGATCCACACAATTTTGGACAGGGATAGCAAAAGACCTGGGTTTTCTTTTGGCCCTGCCACTCTCGCTAGATGACCTTGAGTAAACTCTTTGACTTCTCTGAGCATTCATTTCTTCAAGTACTAGACATGAATATAGACTCTGTTTCCATTGTTATGTCTCTTAGGCAAGGCCATGCTGTCTGTTTGCAAGGGAAGTATGTTTCTTAAATCTCTGGCTCCTGAACTGTCAGCATCAGGAGCTTCTCGGGGCTCCAAACATCACTGTCATTGAAGTGTGATTCCTTTCCCATTGCCCCTTTCCACAGCGTCTCTGCTTTTTCTTGTCTCTTTTCTCTATGAGGCATCCTTGTCTCTTTGAGGTATACCAACCTACCATAGACTGGACAGCTTACAAATAGAGCACTGTCCTGTTGGGGTCCATTTTCATGTTCACAGATATCCAATTTCTCTTTGAGTTTTCCCAAGACAGAAGAAATGAAGTTCTCTGAGTCTCTCATATCCCATTCATTAAGGGTCTATCCTTCACCTCACTAATGTCCTGCCTCCAAATACCAGGATATTGGGAATTAAGGATTAAAATCAGCATAGAAGAGTCATTCAGCAGATAGAGTAGGTGAGAACCATGATCCCATGTCCCACAAACTTTAAGTGGTCTTAATATCATCCCTCCTACCCCATTCACTAATAAATAAGGATACCGCATACCCATTACAAAAGCAGATAATCCTCTTTTGATACATGGTGCTGGGGAATCAAGCCCACATCCTCCTGCAAACAAAACACATATTTTGGCACTAGGCCACATGCCCAACCCTAGGATTACCTTCTCGAACCACTAAGTATGTGCCATGCATGAGGCTAGGTATTTTGCCATATTTAAATCTTACTGTGATTCTATGAGGCAAATGGGATATCGACTCTTGTTTTGTGGCAGGACTCTAAGACCTACAAAAGCCACATAGCTAAAACAATGCAGCATCCCACCCCAAGCCTGTGGGGCTCTGAAGTGCACAGTCTTTAGAGTGAGCTGCTCCATTAGGTCTGTCTTCAAGATGGCGGCCGTTAATTTTATCCAGTCAGTCTGAGCTGACGAGAGAGGACACTAGGCCTCTAGCCTCGCACCGTCAATGAGATGATTTCAGGTTAGGTGAGAGGGGAAAGTAAAGAGGAGGCACCCTTCACGGCTCTCAGAGCAGAGCGTCACACGTCTGGGGGTATTTGAAGAGAAATAATTGACTTTTTTGTTCCGCTGAGAGCCGGAGTTGAGCTGGGAAGAAGACTCCGCTCCCTTGCTCACCTCTGCTTCCAGGTTCCTTCAGTTTGAAAGCCAGTGAAGTGAACGCAAAAGGCAACAAGGGCCCGAGGCCTTGGCACTTTGGCACATCCTGCAACGTCAGCACAGTCTTATCTAGAGTGCAGCTGAGGAAGCAGTTTCCCAGAGCATGACTCTGGGCTGAGAGATGGCTTGCTTGTTTTCTCTCTTTTGTCTTTCTCCCATTCCCACAGGGCTCAAAGAGTCAGTGCTGGTGACATCTTTGAGCCAAAAGGGGGGGGGATGCTGCCCGGTAGGAGGAAGAAGGGTAAGGTCTGATCTGCTTCCCTGCCCTGGAACATTCCCTTCTCCATTTGTGATCCTCCTAACCTGAAGCACAAATGAGACCCCCTGGGATCCCAAAATAGCTCCCCTCACAGCTGCACAGCATCCTTTTATAGCTCAGTCCATCCGTCTGTAGCATTGACCTTCTTCTTCTCATAGGCCCTCCTGAGGTCAGGGCTGCGGAGCACCAGGCTCAATGTCATTTGAGTGTAGAAGCCTTCATAAAGGACCTATTATGGTGTTGTCGTCGTCTTTAGGACTTGCCACAAACCTCAGAGATTTTAAAAGGCCAAATTTGTTTTGATTCAGAGCCAGACCACTTTATGTCCAAGAATAACCTAGAAGTTGGTCAGGTCCCGGTCCTATGCTCAGGACAGGTGAGAATGATCTGCTTAGGTACAATAAAACACAATGTACTGATTTCTCTCTAGGCAGAGAAACCTGTATTTCTCCAAGGAAGATTCACTGGAAATAATGTTCTCTTATTGGTCATAGGAATTGGGGTCATTCATTCATTTAGCCTAATCTCTACTATCCATACCTCATCCAGAGTGTTCTGTTGTAGAGCAAACAAAGTTTTGGACCCAGCCTGATGCCTATGCTTCCTTCTTAAACTACACCTGAGACAAATGGACCCTGACCCACTTTTTAATGCACAGCCAGCCTCCAGACAGGGCCTGAAATATCCTGTCAGGCCTGAGTAGAATCACCAAGACAGATAAAACCATAGTGGCCTGTCATATTTTAGTGAGCCTACTCCTGCTTTCTGAAATGGTCACCAACATTTCTTTTTGAGTTCACCAACATTTCCTTTTGTGACACAAGCAAATACATCTACATCTATATCTATCTATCTGCCTGTCTGCCTGCCTATCTATCTATCTATCTATCTATCTATCTATCTATCTATCTATCTACCTACCTACTACCTATCTATCTCTTTACCCACTTATCTATCTATCTACCTACCTATACTATCTCTTTACCCACTTATCTATCTATCTATCTATCTATCTATCTATCTACCTACCTACCTACCTACCTACCTATAGATAGATAGATATACTTTATGTGTATGGTGTTTTGTCTATATATGCCAATGTATCACATGCATACTCCATACCTGCAGAAGCCAGAAGAAGGCATCAGATCCCCTGGAACTAGAGTTTCAGATAGTTGTAAGCTGCCACAACACATGTATATTTTGTGTACATTTTGTAAAAAGCAAGCTCAGGATGTCTATGAAATGTCCCCTGAGTAGTTTTCGTCAGATTTTATTGTATTTATGTATTTGTGCTGGCCTGTGCACATGTGTCTCTGTGTGTGCATGCCTGAGGAGGCCAGAAGAGTACATTGGGTTCTTGGAGCTAGAGTTATAGGCACTTGCAAGTTATCTGAAAGGACTGTTGGGATGTGAACTCCAGTCCTCGTGACTGTAAGGCAGGTGCTCTTAACTGCTAAGCCAATTCTCCACCCCCAAGGCAGTTTTTGAAGTCAAGACATTCTTTCTAAAGCTACTGGGTGGGAACAAATCTGTGAGACCTCAACTCTGTGGAGACCTAGAGTGGTCTAGAGTATGCCAGGCATGTCTTTAGGAAGCCTCCAAGCCATGTGGTCAGGATCGGTGGGTCCTGACATTTGAATTACCATTCTGTGCCAGATGCATGACTCTTGAATAAGCCACTGCAACGTCTGTGCAGTTGATATGGTAACCATGCATTGACATGAGAAACTCATGCCCTATGGTACAGGGTATACATAATTCCCTCTGGTTGACTACTGTCATCATTTTGACTCAAAAATCCAATCATTTTCGATCTTATCTTATAGCCACCATTTCAAACGAATGATATACTCTTTATAGCGGGAAAAATGATCCTCTCCCCCTTTCTCATTATACAGAGTCTCTTTAATCCCATGAAATTCTTGTCATTCTAATTGTCATTAAAGCCGTGTGGTGCTGTGTGGCAGCAGGACTGATGTAGACTGCCATAAAGAGGGAAAAAAAACAAAACGAAGAATCCACAGAACTAGATACGGTTATTGTATACATAGGAGTCACTGACAAGAGAGCTGCCATGCTGGAGGCAAGTCTGGCTAAGAAGTGAGCTCCAGGTCAGCCAGTGAGACCTTGTGAAAGAGAAGAGAGGGGGAGGAGGAGGGGAGGGAGGAGAGGAGGGGGAGGGGGAAGAACCAGAAGAGGAGGAAAATGAAGGAGTGGGAAAGAAGGAAAAAGAGGAAGAAAAAAATGAGGCAAACTCTGATGCTTATGAAATAATACTCTTTTTTTCTGTAAAAGAGGCCGAGTTACTTTTGTGGTTTTGAATTCTCACTCTGCTAAGTAGGAGTCAGTTCGGGACCTTCACCTTCAAGATAGGAATGGGTTTTATTTCCTGCTGAGTAGAGAGGGTGAGGTAGGTGTGGAGATCAGCACTCAGGTCCTCAGTAGTCACCAGCAGCCCCTCCTGCATTTGCTGTGAGGACTTCAGAAGTGCTCCTGAGACCGAGAGGGCGCCTAGGGCAAGTAAGAACAGGCGGAGAATTCTAGTGTCATCTGGATGTGTATAAGCTGGTATCTATTTGAAACAGACTCAGTTTGAGCCTTTTCCTTAAACCCATAAAAATTCTCATAAAAAGAAATGAACAAATATGATTATTTATTGTTACAATTTTAGAATTTAGATACATTTTTTATTTTTAAATCAATTTCTATTTTAAAATATTCACCAAAATGTCTACAGATGGGTTGGACTTTATTTTTTTTTCTTCTGGTTAGTAGGTATTTTTCAAACTGTAAGATTTAATAGTGATTAATATCATCTTCTAAAAAGCTAGCATATGGGCCTTGCAACAATAATAGCTGCTTATTGGCTAAGGACACTTGTAGGATAATGTGAATTTATTGGTAAGTTGAGACAGTCTCAGAAACATCACCTCTCCAAATATGCTGTTTTGATAAAAGTGTCGCTGATAAGCTGAAGATACCTGATTGCCATTTGTTTAGTTCATAGTTCAAAATGAAAATTCAATTCCAGTATTTGCATTAAACTCTCACTCTACTTGTTTTGTACTTAAACCAGCTACCTAGTATAGTAAGAGAATTTGGATGGTGGGGTGGGGTGGGGGTGGGAGCGCTAAACAAACAGACAGTGGCTATGGGAAAGCCGGGAGCTGTTTGAGCTTCCTCCACTATCTCTATGCCACTCTTGGGCTCTCCCATGCCCTGTGACATTACGTGCCTTTGGGATTGTGTTGGGACAGTCCCGGCTAGCTTATCTAGACACAACCCACTCAGGCCACTACCATACTTGTCCAAGATTTGGCACAAGGACACGCCAAAGCAGGAAATTCTGGGCTCCATTCAAGAGTAACCACAGCCTTTCCTTGACCACATGATTGGCCCTGGTCTTTTCCTCAAGAAACCATTGGTACCCACAAGCAATTGGTTTTCTCTTTTTTCCGCTAGTTCATGGCCCCATTCATCTAGGGATAAACTGTTGACATCTGCTGGATCTGTCCTTATAGAACTCCACATGCACTGTGCTTGGTCAGTGAGATTTTCCTTCTGGCTCTGACTCTGACCTCCAGTACCTGTGTGTCCCTTTGTTCTTGGTCTCTGCAGTTTCAAGGAAGTTCAAAAGTAAGGTGTGTGTGTGTGTGTGTGTGTGTGTGTGTGTGTGTGTGTGTGTTGCCTTGGTCTCTGCAGTTTCAAGGAAATTCAAGTGTGTGTGTGTGTGTGTGTGTGTGTGTGTGTGTGTGTGTGTGTGTTGCCTCAGACCCATAAGCCTCCCTGGTGCCTGGTTCTTTCCATTGTAAAAAGGTGGTTCTGACTCACAGCCAAGGCATCAGGGTGTTGTTATTACATTGGCTTTGTATCTGGTCCTTTAGAATGGTCAACGGTAGAAACAACGACAAAATACAACAGTTCATAGTGATGTGTCATTTAAACTCAAGACTTTAGGGCTTTAACTCATCTGCATCTCTTAGATTTTTTCTTCTTTGTGACAAAAAGTGCTAGCACTAAGGGTTCTAAGACAACTCTTCATCAATTTTAATCCAAAATACTTGTCAGGAGAGCAATGTTGGAAAACAGACTCCGCCACCAGTGACATAATGACAGAAAATAGCTGGGCATACCACAAATGCCCATAATCATGGAACCTGAGGCAGGATGATCTTAAATTTGAGTCAATGGGGTGTTTTCTTGGTTAATAGTTGATGTAGAAAGGCCCATACTATGGGTGATGCCACTTCTGGTCACAGGAAGCAAGGAAGTAAGCAGCCTCCCTCCATGACCTCTGCATCAGCTCTTGCCTCAGGGTTCCTGCTTTAAGTTCCTGCCCTGCTCTCCCTTCATGATGGACTGTACGCTGTAAAATGAAATAAGCCCTCTTCTCCCTGTGTTGGTTTTGGTTAGGGTTTTATCACAACAATGGAAAGCAGACCAAGGCTGCGGGCTAAGAGCCGAGCAGAAAGTACCCAAGGAAAACCAATTAGCTGATTTTATAACACATTCCGCCTTCACATACACTGCTCAGAGCACTTCTGTTTCACTTATTTGGTCTGGCTAAGATGTGAGTTAGTCCACTTACTGGCAGATAAAGACTTCTTTCAGATGTATTCAGATAGCAGCACCACTCTGTTTACCTGTACATGTTGACATTACTTTGAGGCCATCCCAGCTGTGGCTGTTCCTATTGTCAACATTACCAGTCTACCCCAAAAGAGGGGTGGATCTCTTCCCAAGACTTACCTGACCACTGCAGTGCTTGGCAGAATGAATCTAAAGATTTACATCTGACCACATTTAAGTATTGTTTTCATCGACTGCTGTCTCTTTCACTCCCATTTTGTGCTATCTAGATTGACCTAATTTTGAGCCAAACATCTTTAAAAGGGCCCGGCAATGAAGCTCATTGGTAGAATGCTTGCCTACCATACATAAAGACCTGGGTTCTAGTCTCAATACCATACAATAAAAAACAAACAAACAAACCCAAAGGAAATCCTTGACTTCTAAGCTACCTATAGGTGAATACCAACAGTAGAGAGTCAAAGCCTGAGCCCCTCTATTTTTCCTTGATAAATATGTAAGTTAATTGACTGCACAATAATATTTGGTTGGGCATTTATGCTCCTCTGACTATTTTAACTCACAGTCAAGGGACTGTGGAGAGAGGCAGTTAAAGGTACTAACTGCTCTTGCAGGCGATTTGGGTTCCACTCTAACACCCTCATGGTGGCTCACAACCAACTGTATCTTAGGCTTCAGTGATTCTGGTTCCCATGAGCACTCATATGGGCTTACAGTACACATATGAATACATGTAGGCAAAACACTTATACACATAAGTAAAAATCTTTACATTGACATTCAGGTGCTAAAAAGTAAGACTGAGTATTTCTCTGGACCCGGATATCATGGACTTCATCCTTTTGGGATGCTGTCAACACTGGTATTGAGAATTTGAGAAGACTCTTGGGAAACAAAGGCATCTTTCATCACCTGCTTCTGTTCTTTAATATAATTGGATTCACAGTTTCTGCCTTTGCCAAGGGTAGAACTTCACAGCTTACTAATCATTAGATCATTATATCATAATTATGTTAGAGTAAATGTAGCAGTTACATCAGCATGAAGATATTACTTATCTATAAAGAGGCACTTCTGAAAGAAAGCTCATTGAAAGGAGACCATTGACTCGGAGAGGTGACTGTTCAATTTCATGGGGATGAGGACGCATTGTACAGAAAAAGTAACTCGATAGGCAGGCTGCTTGTCATTTTATTTTCCTGTTTTTCTGAGACAGGTCTCAAAAGGTAACTTAGGCTGGGCTTGAATGTGCAATCCCTTTTGCCTTTGCCTCCTGGCTGTTGGGGTTTTAAGCGTATGCCCTTATAACCGTATCATGTTCTACTTAGTCATAATCAAGGACTATTTGTAGTTTCAGAAGTCAAGTTATGAAGACCAAAGGACCTACCAGGGCATAGCTGGGATCTAATCGGTTGCACTATTTCAAGAGTTCATTGGATCAAAGCTTTGGCAAAGACATTTCAAAACAAATCTTCTTGGTCATGCCTAACTCTCCACTGTGTAATAGCTTATTTTTTGTAAATAAATATCTGAGAAGGTCCTGATCAATTCATATTTGCAAATGAGAACTTCCAAGAGGCAATTGCCTTTCCTTCAAAGCCAGACAAATGTATTTTTATTACATGTTGTAGTCAAACTGCACTTAGGCCCATGAAGCAGGAAAAACCAACCAAATGTTATTGGGCAGGAAGGACATTTCTGGTCTCTCATGCCCTTGGATATGGTAGCCCTTAGGCAGTACTCTATCCTCTCCTCCCATAACATCAGTGCTGGTGTTCTCAGTGGACCAATCCAGTGTCAAAGACACAAAGCCTGGCTACCAGTTTTGCCTTCCCTGCTGAAAAGCTCTATTACCTTGGGTAAACAGCTTGATTAGTTCTTACTTCTTCTGACTATTCAAGTAGGGACAAGAATCCATGCCTACTGTGTCTTTCCAGGTTGTCATGGGGTCATGCACAAGTATGAAAACCTTGGTGAGCTGTAAAGACATAGATGGGCATTCACAGCTATGAACACTTGTTGGTGATTTTCATGTCAACCTGATCTCAAACAGCCCAGAAACAGAAGACATTGTATTTAAGGAGAATGCCAAAATTTCCGGCTTGGTTTTCAGCCCTTTAGAGCAATAGTGCTTCACTTTATGTAGGCTGTGATGCAGTGGTGAGCATTCCCAACACCCCAATGTCTTGTGGTAGAGAAGTCTTTTCCCTGTGGCATTACCACTCATCAGTCAAAGAGCTGAAGATTCACTCCTCCATGTCTCAGCATCCCAGCAACCAAGCTAAAAGCTGTGACTATGTGGACCACTCAGCTTTCTTGACTGAGAAAGGAGCCATACCAGAACTATGCACTTGCTCCCAAAATGCCTGCTTGGATATGACAAATGTCACTGTCACTTATCTGCTGAACAAAGTCACATATGTAGGGTGTCAGCCAAGTAGGAATTGTAGTCTTTAATTAGAAGAAGACCACCAAATACTCAGAATAAGAAGATAATTGCCCATAGAAATGATGTTTGTTCAACACTGTCTCCACCACCAGAACCAAGTGTGAAAAGGAGACACTTGAACCTTTACTGGATAGACTGATGGTCATCACACTGGGATTGTTGCAAGGATTGGTAAATCCTCTTTTCTATGTTGTGTCCTTTCTTACTTAGAAGAAGAAAATAAAAAAAAAGACTCATTGCTTTTTGGGTTAAGCTCAGTAATGAATGGCTAAAAATCCCAGTGAGGAGAACTCCCTCAGGGCACCAAGATGATTTTTAGAGATTGTAAGTATTTATATGAGCAAGTAGACAGAAATAAGGGGCCGGGAAGGAAACTGGAAAGGGGGCTTGCTCAGAAGTAAGGCTATTATTTAGAGAGATGGGGGTTCTGTGATTATTCTAATCTAGGCAAGGATTTGTTGCAGAAGGGAAGTAGCCTGGCTGCCAGGGTTTGGGGTGATGGTCTAGCTGGCGTGGAATTATCAGAACTTTCACTGATATTATTTTAGGAGTCACACCAAAACAATCATTTAGTTTAAGCAATAGTTTAGGGTGTGGTTTTGATCCAATCAAATAACATTCTGTTTTGAATGGTTCTGTTTCATTTGGAGGGAGCAAGTGTTCCCGTAATGATAAGAATAAAGATAAAGAAAGCACAGAAGTGAATGGGGTGGGGTGAGGTGAAGATGGGAGAGCCTTTTGCTGCTCATCAAGTAGTGTGTGCCCATCACTAGTACCTCACTAAATCGGTGAAGCTTCACTTCCTCCCTGAGAACTTTCTGCAGTCAGAAAATAAATAACTGGGGAACTAAGTTCCTGTCCACAGATCCAGAGTACCAGGCACACCAAGGAGAAAAGTCTGATGCGCAACCAATGAGAGAGACAGGAACTGGATTTTGAGAGACAGCAGGACAGAGGCAAAGCAAATCATCAGTTTCTTGTTTTTTCTTTGAGCCACTTACAAGGAAAGCAAACAATGCCATGTTGGGAGGATCCAACTGTGGTGGTTTGAATAAGAATGTACCGCATAGGCTCATATATTTGAATGCCTAATTACCAGAGAGTAGAATTGTTTGAAAGGATTAAAAGATACCGCCTTGTTGGAGCATGTGGGGCCTTGTTGGAGGAAGTGTGTCACTGCAAGTGGGCTTTGAGGTTTAAAAGACCCACATCAGGCCCATGTTCTCTCTCTGACTGTAGATTAGAACAGAAAGCTCTCAGCTACAATTCCAGCACCTGCCTGCCTGCTGCCATGCTGCCCGCCATGATGATAATGGACTAAACTTCTGAAACTGTAAGCAAGGCCCTAATTAAATCCTTCCTTTTAAGACTTGCTGTGGTCCTGGAGTCTATTAACAGCACTAGAACAGTGACTAAGACACCATTCTTCCCATTCTGAATAGTCATGATCAACAATAAGGGTTTCCCAGGAGACTGATTTTCTTTCCTGGTCCACTGTTCACAGTCTGGGAACCTTTGGGCCTGACACCTCAACTCTCAGTCCTCAGTCTTCTCTTATCGGTGAACCAGCAGTGACACTAATTGCTTGTTCCCAAGAATGTGTGAGAGTTCAATCTAGGCACACAGCAGTGTCTAGATCATTACATGACAGCTGTTGTTGATTGATCACTATCCTATAATGAATGGCATATTGGTTTCTTATGATATTGGTTACTATTATTACCTTTTAGATAATATTGATTATCAGGTACTGAGACATAGTTATAAAAGTATAAATGTATTTCTCCCCTTGTGGGGTTGCGATCTGTCAAATGAACCTGTTCCCTCTCATAGGTACTTCCTGGTTTTTAGAAATTTAAGTTGCTGAGAAATTCTTTAGGGATCAAAGGCAACGCTCTCATTTTATGGTTGGAGATGCAGAGACACAGAAAGGAAAAGATTGTGAAATCAGCCTAGGACTTGAATTCAAGACTCTGGATATGGCATTTGTTTTAATTAATTTCTCCCTCGTTGTTGCTGCTAATTAATTTTTATTTTCTTTTAAATGAAATCTGTTTTGAACCTTAGGGAGCTTAGCACCGTGAGCTCTATAAAAGTGTAGCTCAGTTTTGTTTGTAGGAGTGAGGGGGAAGGGGAGCGCCGGGTAGAGGGAGGGAAGGGACACCTCGTGTCTGAGGTGGATGTTACAGAAGGGACATCCCTGGAACAGCAGAACTCTCAGCGTAAGAGTCTTCCCAAGCAACTCGAGAAAACTACTGGAGATCAATTACAGCCATGAGAACAAAGATGGAAACATCACGCTTTGCTGTGCTTTGTCTTGTGCTGTGAAGATGTGGCCCCTCCTGCTCTAACCATGGCAGGCCACATTGCCGGAGATCACTGTCTCAGCCACCAGTTTCCACATAACAAAGAACCCTAACGCATGCTGGTTGACTACAGTAACCATCCTATGAGACTTATCAGACGTGTGGGCTAGAACCTAGGCAGGCTTGGCTGTGTGACGCATGGTCATTTGGTAGCACTGAAGTGGAGAACAGACTGGTCTCAGAGGCCTGAATGACATTAAGGTCCCACTTGCTCATGGGTCTCACCTTTGCCAGAGTGGCTTCAAGTTTCAGCTCCACAGACAATGAGTGGTGGAGACATCAGACATTATCACGTCAGCCATACTGTACCAGTCATAGCAGCCACAGGGTCATTTAGATTTGAGAGGGATAGGAAAGACTGCCTTCTGGAAGGAACATCAAGGATATCAAATTTCTGTGCCTCTACGGGGACCCTCATTACCCCTAAATGGACCCTACAAGCAGTCATCACCATAAAGATTACTATAACAGGAACACAGAGTCTCCTTTCCCCGAGGATTAAGCTCCATGTTCATTGTGTATAAACCGATATTTCTTCTCAATTGAAATCATTGGACAACTTTTAATTGAGGTCTAGTCTTGTGATAATTGCATTTGACATTTTGTATGACCATTCTGATATTTCACTTCCCTTTTGGGACCCTAAGATTGAATTACTAAGCATTTGGCTTTAAAAACAAATGAACTCTGCAGAACTCTTTTGCATTAAATACACCTTACACCGTAGGACAGAATAAGACTTGTATGTGTTCCTGTCACTTTATCAAACCAATTGTGTCATTACCATTGACAGTAACTGTGCCAGATACCGTGCTAGATGACATTCTCTGGCTTGTGCCTCTTAGTAGCTCCATGATGGCTGTATATTATTTTTATTTTGTAGGTTGAGAAGTTGCAGTATATGTACAGATGTAAGCAACTTCCTCAAGATCATGTAGCCAGTAAGTGGTTCATTCATATATTCACTCAACACATTTTTATGTGTGTGGATGTTTTATCTGCAGGTGTGTTTGAGCATCACGTGTGTATCTGCAGAAGCCGGAAAGAGGGCATCTAGTTATAAACCCCCTATACCTAGAGTCGCAGACAAATGTGGGCTGCCATGTGGGTGCTAGGAATTTAACCTCTACAAGAGTAGCGTGTGCTCTTAACTGCTGAGCCATATCTCCAGTCACTCAGCAAAGATACAAAATGTTGCCCACTCTGTGGCAAACATCCTCTCAGTGCGACGAAAGTGAGCAAAGAAAGAGACGAGAGTGCCTGTCCACTTACACATGCAGAGCAGAGGAGACGGACAATAAGAAACAAATAATCCATTTATATATCATGTTACAGATCAATACATTACAGAGGAAGAAGAAATAAGCCAAGAAGGACTGCAGGGGAAGGAGCAGACTGCTGCTTTCAGGAGGGTACTCAGATGGTTGCACAGCAGAGGTGACTTCTGGGAAAGACTCTGGGGACAGGATTGTGTAGGCTGGGTAGAAGCATTTGACCTGAAGTCTACCTTGTCGTGTAGATTTATCAGGTTATAACGAAACATCTGAGATGATGGACTTATGCTTGCTTTGGCTCGCAGGTTTGGAGGTGGCAGTCCACGATCGGTCACCTGCATTGCTTTGCACCTATGGCGAGACTGCACATCATGGTAGAGTTCAATCACTCACCTTATGGCCAGAAAGCAAGACAGAGAATGAGCTAAGATCTAGATCCCACCAGTCCCTTGTGAAGCACAAGTCCAATGACCTAAGGATCTTTCACAAGGCGCCACCTCCAGTTGGCTACATTACCCTGAGAAGTACTATCCTGGGGTCCGAGGCTATTAGGGGCTTTCAAAGCTTCAGGGGCTTTCAAAGGATCCTGCACATAAGTATTGTGCTGTGCCATGATCTTGCAACTGCCTGGGTGGATCTCCCTTAACTCCTTGAAGTTAAGGGAGTAACTTGGAGCTTACATTCAAGGAACAGAGGGAAGTCTTGCTAACTTGAACTTCCTGGTCCAGACTCGAGAGACTCTGAAGCACCGTATTCCAGTAAGGTCTGACTCCTTGCTTTTCTATCACAGCCTAGAAAGTGCTGATTCTTCAGTCAGTGCTGTTCTTTGAGTATTGTTACAGGGTCATAGTTAGCGAAACTGGGTGCATGGAACAGAACAGGGTGCAAGGATACTATCCTGTGGGATTCTAAGATGCTTATGGTGTTTGCTAAACTTCATTCCCAATGTCTATATCTCTAAGTCCCTGCTAAAAAGACCAACTATGCTACACACAGACAGACATACACACAGAGACAGACAGACAGATAGACAGACACACCAAAATCCCCGGCAGCTGTAAGCCAAGTAAACACTTCATCAGATGTTACTGAGGAGCTAGAACTAAGTCAGGAGATCTTGCCCAACTTATTCAGTCATTGCAACTTGATCAAGTTTTCTTTGGGACAGTTTTCTGTTGGAAAAATGACCTGTGGGACCTCCCAGGAAAAAATATTGTGGCGCAGGCTCTTGGACACATCTCTGGAGTTAGGAACAGTTATGAGGGGGAAAACAAGTCAATGAGAGGTTCCCATGACTCAAAATTTAAATTTAAGAATAAAAATGCTCAGGAGTCTTTCATTGTAAAGACTGATAAGAGAGCGAGTGTACACAACTTATGTATTATGTAGAGAAAAGAAGTAACTCTCCCCTCACAGAACAGCAGCTATCGTGTGACTGGGAGATGTGAACGGAATCACTCCAGATAGGAAACCGACTATAAACCAAAGTAAGGAGACCATCAAAATCCAATTCGGTGAACTGTGAATTTTATTTCCAGGAGCAGAAATGACTCAAAGAGAGCCAACCCCAGTGTCGGTGACAACCCACAAAGGCTGGAAGCCTGGAGCACACCGTTCATCTTTCTCCCACCCCCAGACGCCCTGAGTCTCTTAGTAGTTCCTGTAGTAGACATGATCCCTGTCCCTTCCAGGCAGCTCAGTTGATCTGAACCTTTTCTGGACACCTCAGTTTCTCTGAGAATGTCTCTCATCAGCCATTTCTGCTCGTGCATGCTCAGGAGAGAAGGAGTACGGTGTATCTGGTCAGTTTTTGGGCCTTCCTGAAGCCTGAGTTATTTCCTGAGTTTAACAAGCTTCTGTAGGATGGAATGTTTCATTTCCCCTTAGCATCCTCATGTCTTGGCTGGAGAGATGGCTCAGTGGTTAAGAGTACTGACTGCTCTTCCATAGGTGCTGAGTTCAATTCCCAGCAACGCCATGGTGGCTCACAACCATCTGTAGTGAAATCTGATGCCCTCTTCTGGTGTGTGGTATTGCCTGGAAACAGTGACAGTGTACTCACGTACATAAAAATAAATAAATCTTTTTTAAAAAGTAAGAAATCTTGTGTCTTAAGGGACTTCCCACCAAGATGCAAGATTTTATCTCAGGAAACTGCTACACAATAGCGCACTCTATTAAGTGGGGGGGGGATGGCTGCAAAGAAAAGAGAGAAACAAAGCAATCTGGAGGAAGCATGCACAGGATTTAAACACCAAACATCACACTGTTAGCCACTGTGCTCCTGCCCTGTCACCTTCCAGCTCCTCACACAGAGACAGCTATGAAGGCTGAAGGAACTGGTTTTCCTTCAGTGTATTTCTGAGCATTCCCAGTTTGAGGAAATACTTTTATTTCTTTGCTTAAAAATTGATCTATACTGTTTATTATTTGAGACAACGTCTTTACCTCTGACCTGGAACTTGCTTTATAGACTGAGCAGGCCTTGAACTCACAGAGGACAGACACCCCCAAACCCACTTCTGCCTCCAGAATGTTGGGATTAAAGCTGTGCACCACCATGCCTAACATTATTTTTTAATCATGTGTACATGTTTGTATGTGGCTATATACACATGAGGGCAGAGGGAGGGCATCAGGTCCCTGGATCTGGAGTTTTAGGTGGTTGTAAATTGTTTCATCCAGGCACTGGGAATTGAACTTGGATTCTCTGCAAGAGTAGTATAAGTGCTGTTAACCATTGAGCCATCTCTCCAGCCCCATTGTTGGAAAATGATTTTCTTGTCCTCACCGTGTCCCTGTGGTGGCTCACTGTCAGTGACCCGCTCCCCCCTCCCCTTTCCTGAGACCAGACTGTTGGTAACAGCTGTGTTGCTGTTGCCTGCTCTCCAGTCACTGAACTGTGTATTTCAAGTGTGACAAACTGAGCTTCTGGAGTCTGTAAATGACGCTGTCCTCTCAGACTGTCTATGGGCACTGACACACAGCTTGGTGTCCATTTAGTGTTATCTGTTTGGGCCGTAGCTCTACTCCACACCTATTGTCCGTGTGCTTGCATTTGGTTTTACTCTTCTTTTGAGAATTATTTGTCTTCTACAAATTCCTGAGATACGGATCCAACATGGGTGGGTGCCTGCTGCTCTTTTCTCAAAAAACAATTTGGCCGATTTGTAGTGCATACTGTCAGGCCATTCCTCTCAACGTCTCCTTCCTGAAGAAAAAAAAAAGGGGTGGTGATATTACCAACTGTTTCCTCATATTGAAAAGAAGAAAGAGAAAAATAAACTCCAAGCTTCAAGATCCTCAGCCTGTCGCCGAAGCCCCTTGTTCCCAGTCTCCCATTCTTAGGACAGCAGCCTGCCCAGCCTCTTTTGGAAAAGGACAATCCAATTGTAAATATGATCTGTGCTTCTGAGAACATTTGAATGGTAATACTCAAGCAATTACTTTCCTTTCAAGATCATTAAACACAAATCAGACTTGTATTTTAATAGGACTGCCAGTGTAGCTAATGGCAGGGAGGGTAGCTTAAGGGTGCATTTTCCTTCTAATGGATGAGTGTTTACATTATTGCCCTTCCTGAGAAGCAGAGTTGGGGAAAACAGCCCATGCTTCCGAACCATTTCTCTACTTTCTCGTACTTCACAATGCAAGGCCTTCCTTTTGCCAAGACCTTCATGAGGGAAAGCCATTGCCCAGAGGGCCAGGATAGCTCCAACCTCACCCTTCCTCTCTGAGGTGCCCAGACTCCAACTTCCTGGGTGACCCAGAAGGGTCTACGCAAAGGGAATGGTTTCTTGGGAGCTGCAGAGGGGAAGGGTCTTCCCACAAGAGCCTCTACCCTCACAGCTCAGAGCTGTGTCTCAGGTGACATCATTTCCCTCCTGTTGTGGTTCTCCCTCACCAGGATCACCGCAGGTACTAGTGACATCTACAGTAACACCTCTGGGGACCAGAAAGACAACATCTGTCAGGGAAGATGGACACCGGGGTCTGCAAATACTCTTCTGGAAGGCATACTTACCACACAGAGCTGCTGGAGCCAGGTACAAGGAGGCTCCACTGCCATCAACTCTGCTCCTCCAGGATGTCCTATGTTCCCTCCTGGATTCTTATGCAAATGCCATGGACTGAGGCCTTGGGTTCACCCAGTCCCTAAATAATCCTTGACTGGCAATGGGAGCTGATAATCTAAACTGAGGATAGGGACTTTTGACTCCAGGGTACCACGAAGAATGCTCGTGGAACTGGTGGTTTGGTGTCCAGCTGTATGTCTTGGGCACAGGACAGGGGTGTCTTTGTATTCTGTTTCCAGAGAAGTAGAGAGAATGATGTGCTTTGGCGGCAGCATCTAATAATTGTCTCAGCCATCTCAGAAGGTTGTTTAAACTCTTCAGGCTTCAAAGGAGAACATGAATAACACTCACTTCAACTGCTTGCTTTGCATCTTACGAAGGCTTGAGGTCCTTTGCATAGGTGGCTTCCTGGTCCTGAGCAATTAATTTTCTGTAGCAGGCATCAGCTACCTTTGCCTGCTATAGACAGTTCAGACATTGACTGTACAGATAAGCAAGTGATGAAGTTGGTTGATACTCACAGACAGTCTTACTATTGGCTTCAGATGGAAGAAAGGAGACAAGGTTTCAGAAAGGAGTCTCTGAACCCTGCAGGCAACTCTGCGTCACTCACAGCTCTGTAAAGAACCTACTGCTTTCTCTACTCTGCACCAAGAAGATGTAAGATTATGACAGGGAAAGTCTTCTGAGGTCCTGTTCTCAGGAATGTTAGTTTACTGTTTAGAATTGTTAAAAAACAGATCTATCTATCTATCTATCTATCTATCTATCTATCTATCTATCATCTATCTATCTATCTATCTATCTATCTATCTATCTATCTAATGTGCATTGATGTGCTGCCTGTATGTGTATCTAGGTGAAGGTGTTGAAGCTTCTGGAAATGGAGTTAGAGGCACGTGTGAACCTCCATGTGGGTACTGAGAATTGAACCTGGGTTTTCTGAAAGAGCATCCAGTGCTCTTAACCATGAAGTTCTCTCTCCAGCCCGTTTAAAATTCTTGTTTGGATAATTTCAAGGAATTTTTGTATTCATACACTTCCACAATCATTCTGCTGATGGGATCCAGGATGTGCCCTTTACTCATGGGTCAGGAGATAAAATGGTGGTGATAGTAAGTTCTACTGGGCTTGAAAAGGCAGCAAATGTGGTATTAAAGGAGGGCAGGCATAGTCCAGGAACCCTAGCGAGGCTCCCATCTGTGGATCCAGCCTATGGATTCATCAGTCTGTTCCCTAACTTATTCTCTGGTCTGATGCTTTTTATCTTTCTGTAGTTACTCATTTAGAAAAGGAAAAACAAGCAAGCAAGCAAGCAAGCAAACAAACAAACAAACAAACAAACCCTCTGGGCTTCTTTTGTGCTCAGCTGCTTGTTTTCTGAAAAATAGTGAAAACTCCCATGAAGAGAATGTCACTAAGAGGGCTGTGTGTCCTGGAGAGCAGAACACCCTAGAGCACATTTCAGGGACATACATTTAGGGCTTTGCGTTGACCTCTTGCCTAATAAGTTTAATGATAAATGGTTCTCCTCCAGTCAGCGGTCACTAAGCCCCTGTGGAGATGGAGCATGTGCTTGGGAAGAGTTTTCAGCACAGTCTCATTTTTATCTTTTAGGATGAGCGACTGGTGCTTGCCAATTAGTCAGTTTGGGAGAGATTGTGACTGGACAGAACGCTGGTTCTCACAGACTGAGGAGGTGGGCCTGCTCCCTGCAAGCCGAGGCTGGCTGACTTCTGTTAGAGACCTGGCAGGCACTTCTTTAGGAATTTAATAACATACTTTCCTATATAAATAATGTTTTTAATAGTAGAAAATGTATATTCCACAATAAGAAGAAATAAGTGCATGCCTTTAATCTCAGCACTTGGAAGTCAGAGGCAGGAGGATATCTGTGAGCTTAAGACCAGCCTGGTCTATATTGCCTACTTCAGGTTACTTAGGGTTACATGCTGAGACTCTGCCAACAACAAATGGAAGAACAGAAAAGAAAGAAGAGGAGAATGTAGAATTAACTTACTACCTAGATAACTAATCTTAGCATTTGGAAGAGTTTGTTGAGCATATCATGATAGTACAAAATATAAAAAATTGCTCTTGCTTATTTTCATATATACTTTGTATAAACATAGAGATTTCTTTTAAAAAACGTTTTTAGTTTTATTTTATTATTTCTTCTATGTGTGAGCATTTTGCCTGGCATGTATGTATATGTAACACATGTGTGCCTGGTGCCTAAGGAGATCAGAAGATGGTGCCAGATCTTCTGGTAACCATGGTGCTAGGAATCAAACATGGGTCTTCTGGTTTTTTTTTTTTTTTTTTTTTTTTTTTTTTTTTTTTTTTTCTGGGGAACCAGGGCCTTGGCTTCCTAGGCAAGCGCTCTACCACTGAGCTAAATCCCCAACCCCAAACATGGGTCTTCTAAAAGAACAACAAACACTCTTATCTGCTGGTTCAGCCCTCCAGCTCCCACTGAAAGATTTCTTTCCTTCTTTCTGCACTTTCTCTGCCTTTCTGTCTGTCTCTGTCTCTCCGCCTCTTTGTCTTTCTCTGTGCTCTCTCTCTCTCTCTCTCTCTCTCTCTCTCTCTCTCTCTCTCTCTCTCTCTCCCTCCCTCCCTCTTCCTCCAAGGTTTCCTGGACTCCAAGCTGGCCTTCGATTCTTGATTGTCCTGAACTATTCTGCATCTATGTCTAAAGTATTCTGGGATTGCAGGTATGCACTATCATGCCCGGTTTATGTGGTGCTGGGACTCAAGCACAGGGCTCTGGGCATACTAGGAAGAAGTTATAAATCCAGATTTTTTTTCTTGAAAGCAAGATCTTACCATGTAGCCAAGGCTGGCCATGAACACTTTACCCTCCTGCTCCAGTGTCCTAAATGCTAGGATCATAGATGTGTGTCAGCGTGCCCGCACATAAACTTTTTAATGAATATAATTTCTGGTAACTAACACTTTTTGTAAAGTCTGTTACCATATTCACATGATTGGTTTTCTGACTTTGATAAAAAAAAAAAAAGCATTATGGAAACACCTGTGGGTATTCAGCTTTATTTTCTGAGATCTTTTTCCTTGATCAAAATCACAGTGTCAGATTTCCTGCTTCAGGAGGGACAAACATTTCATGGGTCTTACTTAACCTGTAATGCAAAGCAGAAATTATGAACGAGATAGATTCCAAGGCTCCGATGCCACAGTCTCATCCTATTTCTAGGATCATCTTTTCTAGGGCATTGAACGTAATGCTTGTACATGCTAAACCACTGGATTACACACAGTCTTTCTCTCTCTCTTTTCTCCCCAGGATACCTAGGAATCTATTAAGACACTGAAGGATTGCAGCTTCACAAACTAATTCATCTTTTTCTTTCCCTCCACCCTCTCTCCTTTCTTCACTCCTTCCCTTCCTTCTTTCCCCTCTCTCTTCTATCTTCTCCTTCCCCTCTTTCTTTTTCTCTTCCTAGTCCCCCTTTCTTTTGCATGGTTTTCCACAGCTAAAGGTGGCCTGATTCTCCTGCCTCTGGTTCCCGAGTGCTAGAATTACAAGGTGTGTGTAATACAGCTAAAGTAGTGTATGAAATATTCTCACCCACCTAAAAGTATTTATTTAGGCAGTATATACAAATAACATTATGTTTCTAAATCAAATACATTTAAGTGTAAGGAATTATTTATTGTTGAATGTGATTGAAGTGAGGAGGAGGTATCCATCCAGGTAGAGGCTGTTTGCCTGGCCATTAGCTGTTTTATTTTCTGCTGGCTGCATGGTCAGGAGCATTTCCCATTGACTCATAGGAAAATGCCAGAAGCCCCATTCTTTTTTCCTATCTTCACAGCAATTTATCTCCCTCCTTCTAGTTTCAGCAAAACTCCAGGATCTATACTTATTGATTCTAATTAGCCTACTTTGTCATGTGACTGGCTACAGAATATTATGGTGTCTTTCCCCCTACAGCCAGCCAGGAGTCATCTCACCTCAACCTAAGCTGAGCATGAGAAAGTCACCATAAGAGAACAAAGCAATTGCTATATATAGAGGGGGCATGAATCCCAGCCAAATATGAAGTATGAGATAGAATCTCAGAGTCATTTTGACTTGCATGACTCCTGATGGCTGAGGACTTTGACCATTCCTTTAAGTACTTCTTGGCCATTGGAGATTCCTCTGTTGAGAATTCTGTTTAGCCCGGAATCCCATTTTAAATTGGGTTATTTGGGTTGTTGGTGCTTAGTTTCTTGAGTTCTTTATATATTTTGGATATTAGTCCTCCATTGGGTATAGGGTTGGTGAAGATCGTTTCCCATTCTGTAGGCTTCCATTTTGTCCTATTGATGGTCTCCTTTGTTTTACAGAAGCTTTTTAGTTCCATAAGGTTCCATTTATTAATTGTTGATCTTAGTACCTGGACTGTTACTGTTCTGTTCAGGAACTTGTCTCCTATACCAATGTGTTCAAGACTAGCCCCTACTTTCTCTTCTATAAGATTTAGTGTATCTGATTTTATGCTGGTCTACGAGCCACTTAGACTTGAGTTTTTTTTTTTTTTGCAGAATGATAAATATGGATCTATTTGAATTCTTCTACATGCAGGCATCCAGTTAGACCAGCACCATTTGTTGAAGACACTTTCTTTTTACCATTGTATGGTTTTGGCTTTTGTGAGATTTCTGTCTTACACCTGTCATATTGCCTCACATCAAAAGCTCAAATGCCAACACAAATTGACAAGCATGTAGATCAAGAAGAACACTCTTCCATTGCTGGTAGGATAGCAAATTTGTACAACCACTTTGGAAATCAGAAATTGAGAATAGTTCTACCTCAAGACCCAGCTATGCCACTCCTGGCCATATATCCAAAAAATGCTCTACCATACCACAAGGACACTTGCTCAACTATATTAACAGCAGCTTTATTCATAATAGTGAGAAACTGGAAACAACCCAGATGTTCCTCAACTAAAGAATGGATAAAGAAAATGTGGTTCATTTACATGGTGAGATACACTACAAGGACATCATGAAATTCGTAGACAAATGGATGGAACTAGAAAATGTCATCCTGAATGAGGTAACCCAGATCCAGAAAAACATTCATAATATATATTGACTTAGAAGTGGATATTTGCCATAAAGCAAAGGATAACCATGCTACAATCTACAGACCCAAAGAAGCTAAGTAAGAAGGAGCG
The DNA here is from genome assembly GCF_011064425.1 of Rattus rattus. Classification (NCBI taxonomy): domain Eukaryota; kingdom Metazoa; phylum Chordata; class Mammalia; order Rodentia; family Muridae; genus Rattus; species Rattus rattus. The sequence continues at coordinate 83,468,516 of NC_046158.1, read as the reverse complement.
CCCAAGGGAAGATGCTTGAATTTACTCAGAAGTGGATGGAGAGAGGGAACTGAGTCAGAGAGTGGGTGGGGAGGGGGAAGAGGAGTGGAAATCTGGGATGGGATGGGGAGTTAGAGGACTGGGAGAGAGAAGAGAAATCAGTAGGGGTGCATCTCTGGGACAAGCCGGAGACTTGGGGCAGGGAACGTTTCTGGGAGGATATGGGGGTGACCCTAGCTGAAATTCTTAGTTGAGGGGAATATGGAACCTTAAGTGATCACTTCCTGTATCCAGGCAGTACTTCCAATAGAGAGATGGAGAGACCAACCGACCCAAAAAACCTTTGACCCATAATTTGCCTTGCCTACAAGATGTGCGATGGAGTAGAGATTGAGGGAATGGCCAACCAATGACTAGCTCAACTTGAGACTCACTCCATGACTGAGGGCCAACCCCAGACTAATGATACTCTGCTATGCTTATAGACAGGAGCCGAACACAACTGTCATCGGAGAGGCTTCATCCAGCAGCTGCAGGAAACAGATGCAGAGACCCCAAACCAAATGTTGGGCAGAGCTCAGAGAGTCTTGTGGAAGAGTCAGAGGAAGGATTGAGTGGTCAAGGACACCACAAGGAAACTTACAGAACCAACTCCTCTGGGCCCGTGGCGGGGCGGGGGTGGGGGATCACAAAGACTGAGCCACGAACCAAAGATTGTGCATGGACTGGACCTGGGCCCCATACATATATGGATGTAGCAGATATGCAGCTTGGTCTTCATGTAGACCCCAAACAATTGGAGCAGGGGGCTGTCTCCGACTCTGACTCTGTTGCCTGCCTCTGGATCCCTTTCCTCTAGCTGGGCTGCCTTGTCTGGCCTCAGTGGGAGAGGATGCACTTAGTCCTAATGAGACTTTATGTGCCTGGGCAGATTGTTACTCAGTGGTGGGGGAGGAAATGAGGAAGAGGGAGTGGGAGGGTGAGACTTAGAGGATAGTGAGGGGGGGAGCTATGATCAGGATATAAAGTGAGTAAATACATAAGTAAATGAAAAAAAAAAAAAGAACAGTGTGTCCATTAAAAAGCTCTTTCTTTTAGATTATTATCAAGGGTCCTTCGTAGAGGATGTTTATCTTAAATATGTTAGTATTGCCATTAACTAAAAACAAAGATTTGAAAGGCTAAGGAGATATCTCCGTAGTTTCATCTCCAGGACCCACATTTTAAAAAGCCAGGTTTGGGGATGCACACTAAAAAGGAAGAAAAAGGAATCACTAAAACTCATTGATCAGACAGTCTAGCTTGCTTGGTGAATTCTAGGCCAATAAGAGAACTTGTTTTTAAACAACAACTACAACAACAAAATCTTGTAGGGGAATATCCCCTGAGCTGAGGAATAATAACCCTGAGATAGTTCTTTGGCCTCTACATATACATGTGCAAGCATGCATGCATGTGTACCTGCACACATACATAGGCACACATGTACATACATACATACACACACACACACACACACACACACACACACACACACACATATCTGAGATCCAGCCATGGTGGTTTACTTCTGTACTTCCAGCAGGAAAATCTTGAGTTTGGGGCTAGCCTGGGCTACATAGTAAGGCCCTGACTCAAAAGAATAAAGTGGAAATAAAAAGGGAGAAGGAAGACAGGAAGGAGCTGAGTGAGGCCTCCTGGACCTGTGAAGGCCGCCTACGACTGTTAGCATCAGGGTAAAAAGGCTACCACTGAAATCATCCCTAGAAAACCAAACCCACTTCTTCATTTAACTAATATTTATTATTAATTCAACAATTCCCAAGCTGCTGATGTCCTGTGTGTCGAGCACGCAATTTCCATGCAATCTTCCTTCCGGTTTAACCTTTTGAGGGAAGCGATGAATCGCCTGAAATGTCTGGATGCAGCCCAGCTGCCCTCGGACCACGAATGTGTTTATTTACAGTCAGAATGGCTCACTGCTGTTCTGGCAGGGTGGGCTGTAATTTGCTGAGGCGCTTAAGCTCCACTATTGGGGGAAAAACACAGCTACAAAATGGCTCCTCTCCTAGCCCTAATTTGCCTGTAATGTTTGTACTGAAGATTGTCTGGTTGGCCTATTCAACTGAAATGCAGCAGAAATGTAAAATAGGGCACGTGAAAGAAATAGGTATAAATTGACAATAAATCCTATCAAACGAAGAAAGCTTCTCTGGCAGCCTTGCAAAGTATTTGCATAACCTAATTTCCCACACCAGGATCTTTGCTGGTGTTTAAATCGCTCCAAAAGAAAGAGTCGTTATTTGTGCTTCTGCTTGGGTGATCGGTATTTTAAAATTCACCTGAATATCCTAATAAATGTCTGTGAGGCATTTATCCCATAGCATGAGACCATGGAACTCCATGTGCCGAATTGGTGGCTGAATGCTCATTCTTTCTATGAATGTTGTTACACCGTGTGCCAGGCTCTGTTCTAGGTGTTCTGGAACCGAGGGAAGAAAACAACATGAATGAGTCATTGGGAACACAATGCCTTCAGATTCTAACAAGGTCAGCAGATGTGGAGCCGGAAGACCTAAGAAGGAGGACTGCACTGACACATGCTGGCCGTGTAGTCTTGGGCAAGTTGATTAGCTCTTTGGGCTTTGTTGTGTTGCTTATCTAACACAAGGCAATGTGGGAAGCTAGGGGCCTAAGTGGTAAGCTCTCTGAGGCTTGCACCCAGGGGCCCTGTCCCCACACAGTAGCCCTGTGACCAGCATGACCTCTGAGTTTCACCCATCGAGTGGGTTTATATGAGGTCTAGCTCCTGAAACCCTTGAGATGCTGTGTTCTCAGTACTAGCTTTTGCTTGGCCTTGAAGTAGATTTCATTAACTGGGAGCTGCTTCTTCTCTTTGTTACTGTCATTATTGTCCCTGGACCAACCCCTTTCTGATGATGGTAGACTCTAAACTCATTTGATTGGATATACATTTAGTGAGATCTACTGGAAATGTATTGAGTGGATACATACTTAGTAACATCAAGCCCATGCTGGGACACAGTTGGGAATGGACAGCTCATTCTTACTGCTAAGGAGCAGGAATCAAAATGGGGAGAGACAGGGGTTACATTAGTAAACAAGTCATCGGCATAAAAAATACATGTTCAAATAGTGATGCCTGCTATTAAAGAACTAAAATAGATTTAACACACAAGGAGGGAGTACTTACATGGGGGACACTTAGCCTAAGAGGTAAGTGCTAAATGACAATATTGTATCAGAGACCAGAAGAAAGGTTTTCAAAGCAAGGCAGAGAGCTAGCTTAGAGATCTCTGCACAGAAGTGATCTCATCATTGAAGGGATAAAAGGGAAGCTAGCTTGTGGCACCGGAGGATGACTAACAAATAGAGAAATGGCGTAAGAACTAAGGAACAGGATGTAGCTCAGTGGTAGAGCATTTGCCTAGCATATAACTGATGACTCCGAATTTCTGGTTCTCTTGTCTCTGCCTCCTGAAAATCACTAGTAAGTCCATGCCCAGTTTGTGTGGTGCTAGGGGTTGAACCCAGGGCTTCATGCGTGCCAAGCAAGTGTTCTACCAACTGAGGTACATCCCCAGCTCCGTTCCAATATTATTCTTCTCAAAGCAGAGATAGCTGGCAAAAGTCCTTTAATTAAAAAAGAGAGAGAGAGAGAGAGAGAGAGAGAGAGAGCAATGTCATTGATTATATCAACTTGTCACCGTACTAAGTATACCTGAGTAGAGGGTCTCACGTGAGGAGTTGCCTTTGTCAGATTGGCTTGTGGGGATGTCTGTGGAGGCATTTTCTTGACTCTGATTGTTGTGGGGAGACTCAGCCCATTGCCAGTGGTACCATCCCTGGCAGAGGGGTCTGGGCTGTACCAAAAAGGTGGCCTAGCAAGCTGCAGTGGGGAGAGGACTGCAAATGTCGTAAAATGTTTTGTCAGTTTTATGGGGACAGGTAGTGGTGGGAGAACCGGTGCTTCAGACAGTATAGTTCAGGAGTTAGAGCACTGGGAGGTAGGATACAGGCCAGAACAGCCTAGGTGCTGATTTGAGGACTTAGATCTATATTACAGGCTTGTTTTGGTTAATCAGGAACTATACGGTCCCTATCCATGTTAGTTGACTGTTAGGGGCAAATGAGGAAAGTATTAGTTTTTCTGATAAACAGAAACCTGCTTCAGGAGATTTTTTGAGTAGTTTAGGTTTCTGCTTACTTGAATGAAATTGAGAATCTAGCTGGTGTAGAGCCCAGACTTTCATTTTGGACATTGTTAGTGTACTGCCATTTGGAGGGTATACTTTGGACCTAACAACTTCTAGAACTTCAAAGAAGGACTAATACCAATACTAGTCAAATTGTTCCATAAAATAGAAGAAGAATGAATGTTTATGAGTAAGTGTGTGTGGTGGAGAAGAGGAAACTTTCAAGGAAAGAGAAGTAGAATGCAAAGGTATAAAGGCTTAAAGGGAAATATTAAACAAAGAATTTGGGAGGGTAGGTTAGAGCAGGGAATACAGGGAGGTATAAGTAACACTAAAGACCTTTAGAAAATACATAATACTGTAGAAGCTTTACACACACACACACACACACACACACACACACACACACACACACAGAGAGAGAGAGAGAGAGAGAGAGAGAGAGAGAGTTACCCTGGAATGGGTTAACAATGTCCCAACTAGATATCACAGACAACAAATGAGAACTTCAATCCCAGGAATGTTCCAGGAACATCTTTTGGAGCTGTTGACCAGTGAGGTTCCATAGATCTCTTAAACATTACAGGGTATTGCCAATCCCCTTGGCTACTTTTAGAGCTTGATAGTAAAATCCTATCACTAAAGATTGTACAGACTTGAGTCACAGAACATAGAGATATCAGCTGGCCCTGACCAAAAACTTCATCCCTCCTGGCTAACTTTTATAATGTTGGAAGGTGCTGTGTCGACTACTGGAGGACAAAAGTCATCATAAATCTTACCACCAGCTGTGAACCATTGTGCTTCAGTAACAACCTGTCTGCCAAGATGTGCCCACCGGCACCATAGTGGCATGAACATCATAGACACGACCCATCATTTTCTGATTAGATTTCAGTCCTACCTCACAAGATAAAATCCATAAGTGGCCCCATTGCTGAGCTAAGAGACTGTGACAAGATAGGCCATATGCCCTAGAAGAGAATCCATTACTGTTTTATTAGGTGGATATAGTGTTAAACCAACTACTAATGACTTACTATTATGCCCATGGATAAATTCGTCCCTCAACCCTCATCAGAAAAGCATCAACTTACAACAGATAGTGATCAACTCAGAGACCTGCAGCTGATCAAGATAAAGAGAATAAGAAACTGTAGAATGCTTAGCCCTAAATAGAGCATTGACATCACTTCCCCTCCATCCAAGGGCTCAGGGATCATGGGAAAAGAGGAGATGAAAAGATGTTAAGAGCTACAAGTGGTGGGTGCCTATAGAGAAAGAATGTCTTCCAGGCATGAGGGCAGCTGTACATACGAGCTCACAGTGGTTGTGACAGCGTGTGCAAGCCTTGTAAAAGCTCAAGATAAACAAAATCCCAACATGGAGAAGGGAGGTGGATACAGAGCCTCACCCTTAGCTGAGGGGCTATTGGCAACTGAGGCTGCTGGGAGAAGGAGATTCAGGGTTTGTTTGTTTGCTGTTTGTTTGTTTGTGTCTTTTAGAGTATAGTCCCTAGTAAGTTGAACACACAGCAGTGGAAGCACATACATCAAGAATATATGGACAATACCAATTTCACTTGATGGGTGTAAAACAGGAGACTTTTTACATGTATTTTATTTTTATTTACTTGTCTATAGAGATAGACAATCTATGTCCATTTGTTTGCTCATGTGCCTCCAAGTGCCTATAAAGGACAGAAGCAGCATTAAATCCAATGGAAGTGAAGCTACAGGTGTCTGTGAGCGCCTCATGTGGATGCTGAGAAACCACACCGTAGCAAAGCACTCTGAGCTGTGCGATTCGTCACATAACTTCTTTTTCAAAGACAGAAATCACATGGTCATCTCTATTGACACAGAAAAAGATCAGCAGAATTCAATATCCCATGATGATGTCATGAGAGGCTAATGGTTGATGAATCATAGCTCAATATAATAAAGGTTATGTATAACAAATATGTCATTTGTGAAAAACCCTAGAACAAGATCAGGAGTAAGGCAAAGGTATCCATTCATTTCACTCGTATTCAGTAGTGCTTAAGGGCTGAGGGAAACTAAAGCAATAAGAGAAGAGAATGAATGTATATAAATAGGAAAAGAAGTCAAGTATCCCTATTGGTAGATGAACCGGTGACGAACATACTGAAAGGGAAATGAAGACGCAATCCCGTTCACAGTACTGGACAGTCTCCGCCTTCGTGGCATAGCGACAGTCATTTTCTCTGCATTTTTACTTCCTTTGAACATTTGCAAAACTCCTTCTCTCTTTTTCTCTTTACAAAAGAAAACTCCCCACACCACCCCCATTCCTACTCCTTTTATTTCCCCTTTCTTAGCCTGAGTCTCTCTCACTGGGTCATAAGAAGTCATCTGCTAGCCTGCCACTTTACCCAGAAGTCTTACTGTACTATCGGGTAGGGCAGAGTAGCAATTATTTTCTCAATACTGTGGCCCTTGAGCATCTCAGGCTGGTGTTCTAATGCCAGGCTGAATCACTAGTCCTGTTTTGCTTTGTTCATTGAGTCATCCTCTTGGTATACAGCTCAGGTTGGCCTTGATGTCGTGAGGAGTGCTGGAGATAAAAGCGTGTACTATGTCTGGCTGTTTAACACCATTTATAATACATTCTAATGTCAAATGAATGGGCCTGGAAAGAATGTCATAGTTGTGTTATACTCCTATGTAATAGGAGAAGATCTCTTAGTGCATTGTTATCTTGAGGGATTTTTCCCTCAAAGCCATTACTCTTCACCTCTAAGCTCATTCACTGGGCCAGAGGAGCAAGCTCATCTTTCATTGTCCTGTTCTGACTCAGTCCAAGTAAAGCTAGGTTCCTCCTTTACCAGCATCACTAGACATGTACACATGCCAAGTTATGTTCTGTAGGACTTGGTTTCTTTGTCAGCAAAATAGAAGTAATAATAATATCCAGGCCGAGGTCATCTGCGATGGTTACATAAGCTTGTGCATACAGAATACTAAGCATGCATGGCAAACATTTAAAAACATTAAACAACTGGTCTTTTTATTCCTGTAAACCATACTCACTGAGCTCTTACTATATATAAGAATTTTCAAGCCAACGCTATTTGGGAGGCTGAGGCAGGAGGATTGCCAAGTACAAAGCATACCTGGACTATAAAGTGAAACCAAGGCTAGTTGGTAAATTTAGTGAGATCTTGTGTCACAATAAAAGATAAGGGGCAGGCGAGTGGGGTTAATGCATAAAGGAGCTTGTGCCCAAGCCTATTGGCCTAAGTTCAATCCCTGGATATCACGCAAAGTCAGAAGGAGAGAAATGACTTGGTAAAGTTTTCCTCTGACCTCACCACACACTCTGTGGCATAGTACCACCCTCCTACTAATAATGAATAAAGTTTAAAATAAAATAAAATAAAAATGGACTGGGGATGTAGCTCAATGGTAGGGTGCTTGCCTAGCATGTACAAGGACCTGATCTCAATCCCCAGTGAAGAACAGAAAATAAGGGAGGGATGAAGGGAAGAAGAGATGGAAGGGAAAATGGAATACAAGGGAGACCATGCATGGGAAGACACGTATGCTACCATGTCATGAACACTGGCAACTCACTAGACTATTAATTTTTTATTTGTTATATTATTATTGTGTGTGTGTTCCCATGGACATGTCAGAGGATAACTTTTAGGAGATGATTCTTTTCTGCAGCTTGTTTGAGGCAGTTTCTCTGTTTATGCTAAGAATCACACCCCAGGCCGATGGGCCCGTAGATCTCACCCTCCATTTTGCCCCCCACCTTGCAGGAGGAGTGGACACCATCACACCTGACATTTTGTGGGATTTTGTGCACTGATCCCAGGTGCACTTACCTAGGGAGGCAGTCTGCTAGCCCATGCACCTCATTTTTAAAAACTGTCTACAATCATATAGAAGGGTTTTTTGCAAAGAAATAAATGTATCTTTGTGTTTTAAAATCCAGACACCTAGCATTCACATCCACACTCCCTTATCTTGTTATATGTGCTTCTTGAATGCTCAGCCGAGAGCAGCATTATCTACCATCAAGTCAAGGGCTTGCATGAGATCCTAAGCTTCTTATATTGGAAACCTAGCTCAAAAGGCAAGGTTTTCCCCTCTCTTCACAGGGCTAGAATTTTTGACTTTGATATATCATTTATGCATCTCATCCATTATTGATGTATTACAGCTCTGACATGAGGCAGCGACCTTTTAAAATCAAAACTACTCTGTCCTGACCCGTTTCGTATCCATACTCTCTTCAGAGCACAAGAAATTCCTGCATACAGCATTCACTTTGAAGCACCCTTTTCTTGCAAACAAATGGCAGGAAGGCCCCACGCAACCTGAGTGCTCCTCTTCGGTGGCGAAGCCTCCACTGTGTGTCTCATTTTAAATTCCGAAGTGCAAATGTCATGTAACGAAAGTATCAGCAGTGACTTAAATGTGGTTAAATATGGAAACTCGGCATAAAGTCGGTGTTTATTTGCAGCCAGTGACAGCGATAAGGGCAAGAGCCCTCCCGATAAGTGGCTTTCAGCCATCGTTAATCGGCTGATAGATGGATAGAAGAGAGGCTGGTCACAGAGGACACCGCCTCGCCCTCTGTAATGGAACAGGCTCATCCATCTCACAGAGGGCGAGAGGAAGACCACGTGCGCCGCTGACTCCATTATTCTGCTCAGAGCAACCTCAGCGGCTGAGAGAAGGCAAAAATCAAGAGACCTTGACCCGAATCATGGAATCGTGGAAACTCAGAGACACGCAGGATGTCAGAGCTAGATGGGGTTCTTGGTGATCCTTTGAGCCAACCCCTGCATTTTTAGGTGAGGAAATTTCCATGCGTAACTGTACACGGCATTTATTAATCAACGCACGTATATTTCATTCCTGGGTAAACCCTTGCTGGCTCCCCCTGCCCTTAAGGTGGGTCTTTGTTTAAGCAGCTAAGCAGCAGGCCCTCCTTGGTCTCTCTCTCTCTCTCTCTCCTCCCTCCTCCTCCCCCCATCCCCCTCCAGGTGGAGCAGGCTGTGAATAGCCATTCCTTCAGTCTCTGCTCCAAGCTTTGTCTCCATATCTCCTCTTATGAATATTTTTGTTCCTCCTTTTAAGAAGGACTGAAGCATCCACACTTTGTCCTTCTTCTTGAGCTTCACGTGGTCTGTGAATTGTATCTTGGATAACTCGAGCTTTTGGGCTAATATCCACTTATCAGCGAGTACATAGCGTGTTATTTTTGTGATTGGGTTCCCTCACTCAGAATGATATTTTCTAATTAAATCCATTTGCATATGAATTTCATAAAGTCATAGTTTTTGATAGCTGAGTAGTATACCATTGTGTAAATGTACCACATTTTCTGTATCCATTCCTCTGTTGAAGGGCATCTGGGTTCTTTCTAGCTTCTGGCTATTATAAATAAGGCTGCTATGAACATAGTGGAGGATGTGTCTTTGTTGTATGTTGGAGCATCTTTTGGGTATATGCCCAGGAGTGGTATAGCTGGCTCCTCAGGTAGTAGTATGTCCAATTTTCTGAGGAACCTCCAGACTGATTTCCAGAGTGGTTATACCAGTTTGCAATCCTATTAACAATGGAGGAGTGTTCCTCTTTCTCCACATCCTCGCCAGCATTTGCTGTCACCTGAGTTTTTGACCTTAGCCATTCTGACTAGTGTGAGGTGGAATCTCAGGGTTGTTTTGATTTGCATTTCCCTGATAACTAAGGGTGTAACCTCTGAAGGGTTAATGATATAAAGGGCAGGGCTGGGACTGCAAATGGAGCTGCTTTTGGACATAAGAATAACTTTCAGGTGCTGAAAGACTTCTTAGTGACTGATGGAGGTAACTTTGTCAAAGTTAGATCATGGAAGATTACAGCCAGAAGGAGTTCTCCCCATTCTAGACATCAGCACTGAATCCTTGGCCGCTTGAGTTCATGGGCTGGGAAGTTCTTTATTGCCTTGCTATCAATCTGGTTCCTAGTTCAGTTTTTACTCACCAGTGAGCTACAGTTTCCCAATCTATCAACTATTTGACAAAACAGGCCACAAAGTCAGTGAGTTCCTGATACCCTGGGAAGATGGCGATACTCTGGGAAGATGGAGAAAGTTGTAGTTGATCCTCATGGGACTATTAGAGGTACCTGCAGACACTAGCTATTAGTTATTTCGTAAGTAATTCATTGTGCCCTTGCTGTATGCCAGGGCTGCCAAAGAGGGTAGAGAGATGAACAGGATGTACTAGCCCAAGTGAGACATCGGAGGCTAATGCCTCACCTTTCACCATGACCTTCCTTTCCAGTGCAAAGACTTTCTGGCCTCAACTTGGGGTGAACACGTTTAATTTGTAAATATATTTGTAGTGACTTTTAGTGATAATTCTCCTACAGAAATAAAACCAAGAGTGTAATTTTTACTTGTACTGTCTGTCATGCCAATATTTGAAAAGTTTTAGATTTGGGAGCATTTTGGCCTTCGTATTTTCACATTAAGGATGTCCAACATATATACATGTGCCTCTGTAAAGCATATATGCATACATGTATTACTTAGCTTTGTCTGGTTTGGAGCGATTTGTGTGGAAGGACATACTCTATACTTTCCTGCTACTCACTTCTTCCACAGCGTGCTTTAGTGATTTGTGTGGATTGATTCATGTTGTGGTTTGTTCTGTGCTGTTGCTATGTGAGTTTCCCATGCATGTGTGTGCCGTATCTATTCATCCTATTTCTGTTAGGAATTTGGATTATTCTAGTACAGCCAGCAGTGCCGCAGTGAGTATTCTGGAGTACACATATTGCTACACTGTGTAAGCTCCCCAGAGTAAACATCGGTGGAGGGTGATTTCCCTGCCCTGCATGTATCCATTTTGATAATGCCAACACATTTGCTAAATGATCTGCACCAACTACGTTAATTACTTTGTGGTGCTGAGGATGGAACCAAGGGCCTTGCACATTCATCATCTATCACTGAGCCAGCAATAGAGAATGTGAGTGACAAGGAGTATTGGTCATGAGTAGAAATAAGGACCTGAGGAAAGGGAAGTCCCCAACACACAGGGAAGTAGAAGCACCTACTTTTCAGTTTCCACACAATAAGGGAAGTCACAGTTCCCTTGCCCACTGTTGTTTCCTCTTCTTTACCCCGTTCCACTTGACAAACCTCACTTGTTACCCATTGGGATATCCTACCTTTCAGGTGGTGTACCCACTTGCTTCTCCTGCTCATCGTTCTATGCACATATTCATATGGTTGTAAAAGTTTCCTATCATGAGTCCAGCAAGACAGAACAAGCCAGACAGAGCAGACATCTCAGGCATGGGAGGCAGCAAGGATTCATAATAAGCTTTGCTCTCAAGACACAGGAAAGATGCCTTGTGTCACACCATAATTAAGGGACCTCAAAAACATTCTGTCCTGTGCCCTGGGTCCCACTTGACTCACAGATCACAAACATTGTCCAAATTCCTCTTCCAGGAAGACCTCTCTTTCGTCATTCTGTACCTTTTCTCATTGTTGTGGTTCGTATATCTTGGCCCAGGGAGTGGCACTTTTAGGGGGTGTAGCTTTGTTGGAGGAAGTATGTCATGTGGGGGTGGACTTTGAGACCCTCATTCTAGCCATGTAGGAGACAGTCCTGTCTTGTTTGCCTTCAGAACAAGATGTAGAACTCTCAGCTCTTCCAGCGCCATGCCTGCCTGGATGATGCCATGTTTTCTGCCTTAATGATAATGGACTGAACCTCTGAACCTGTAAGTCATCCCCAATTAAATGATGTCCTTTAAAAGAATTGCCTTGGTCATGGTGTATGTTCACAGCAATGGAAATCCTAACTAAGACACATTTTTTATTGGATATTTTTTATTTACATTTCAAATGTTAGTTCCTTTCCTGGTTTCCTGGTCATAAACCCCCTATCTTCTCTTCCTTCCCTTCTTCTATAAGCGTGTTTCCCCTCCCCAAACATCCCCCATTCCCCTGCACTGGGGGGTCCAGTCATGGCAGGACCAAGGGCTTCTCCTCCCATTGGTGCCCAGTGAGGCAATCCTCTGCTACGTATGCAGCTGGAGTCATGTATCAGGCTCCTGTTATCGTGTATTTCTTGGCTTTCTAGATATTATCTAGTTTCAGTGACTGTATATACATATACATATATGTATATGTATATGTGTATATATGTGTATATGTATATATATGTGTATATGTATATATGTGTATGTATATGTATATGTATATATATATATATATATATATATATATATATATATATATATATATATACACACACACACATAGGCAGTATTCCCAGGTGGGGCAGACTCTGAATGGCTATTCCTTCAGTCTCTGCTCCAAACTTGTCTCCATATCTCCTCCTATGAATATTTTTGTTCCCCCTTTTAAGAAGGACTGAAGCATCCACACTTTGATCATCCTTCTTCTTGAGCTTCACGTGGTCTGTGGATTGTATCTTGGGTAATTCAAGTTTTTAGGCTAATATCCACTTGTTAGTGAGTGCATATCACCTGTGTTTTGTTTTATTTTTGTGATTGAGTTCCCTCACTCGGGATGATACTTTCTAGTTCTATCCATTTGCCTATGAATTTCATGAAGTCATTGTTTTTGATAGCTGAATAGTACTCCATTGTGTAGATGTACCACATTTTCTGTATGTCCAATTTTCTGAGGAACCTCCAGACTGATTTCCAGAGTGGTTATACCAGCGTGCAATCCCACCAACAATGGAGGAGTGTTCCTCTTTCTCCACATCCTCGCCAGCATCTGTTGTCACCTGAGTTTTTGACCTGAGCCATTCTGATTGGTGTGAGGTGGAAACTCAGATTTATTTTGATTTGCATTTCCCTATTGACTAAGGATGTTAAACATTTCTTTAGGTGCTTCTCAGCCATTCAATATTCCTCATCTGAGAATTCTTTGTTTAGCTCTGTATCCCATTTTTAATAGGGTTATTTGATTCTCTGGAGTCTAACCTCTTGAGTTCTTTGTATATTTTGGATATTAGCCCTCTATCAGATGTAGGATTGGTAAAGATCTTTTCCCAATCTGTCGGTTGCCATTTTGTCCTAATGACAGTGTCCTTTGCCTTACAGAAACTTTGCAGTTTTATGAAGTTCCTTTTGTCAATTCTTGATCTTAGAGCATGAGCCATTGGTGTTTTGTTCAGGAAATTTTCCCCAGTGGCCATGTGTTCGAGATTCTTCTCCAATTTTTCTTCTATTAGTTTGAGTGTATCTGGTTTGATGTAGAGGTCCTTGATCCACTTGAACTTAAGCTTTGTACATGGTGATAAGAATGGATCGATTTGCATTCTTCTATATGCTGACCTCCAGTTGAACCAGCATCATTTGTTGAAAATGCTATCTTTTTTTCACTGGATGGTTTTAGCTCCTTTGTCAAAGATCAAGTGACCATAGGTTTGTGGGTTCATTTCTGGGTCTTCAATTCTATTCTACTGATCTCGGTACCACTATCATACAGTTTTTATCACTATTTCTCGGTAATACTACTTGAGTCAGGGATGGTGATTTCTCCAAGAAGTTCTTTTATTGTTGAGGATAGTTTTCACTATCCTGGGCTTTTTGTTATTCCAAATGAATTTGAAAACTGCTCTTTTTAACTCTATGAAGAATTGAGTTGGAATTTTGATGGGGATTGCATTGAATCTGTACATTGCTTTCAGCAAGATGGCCACTTTTACTGTATCAATCCTGCCAATCCGTGAGCATGGGAGGTCTTTCCATCTTCTGAGATCTTCTTCAATTTCTTTCTTCAGAGACTTGAAGTTCTTGTCATACAGATCATTCGCTTGCTTGGTTAGGATCACACTGAGGTATTTTATATTATTTGTGACTATTGTGATGTGTGTCATTTCCATAATTTCTTACTCAGTCTGTTTATCCTTTGAGTAGAGGAAGTCTACTGATTTGTTTGAGTTAATTTTATACCCTTTTTTTGAAGTTGTTTATCTGGTTTAGTAGGTCTCCAGTGGAACTTTTGGGGTCACTTACGTATACTATCATATCATCTGCAAATAGTGATATTTTTACTTCTTCCTTTCCAATTTGCATCGCTTTGATCTCCTTTTGCTTTCTGATTGCTCTGGCTAGGACTTTGAGTACTATATTGAATAAGTAGAGAGAGAGTGGGCAGCCTTGTCTAGTCCCTGATTTTAGTGGGATTGCTTCAAGTTTCCTTCCATTTAGTTTAATGTTGGCAACTGGTTTGCTGTACATTGCTTTTATTACGTTTAGATATGGGCCTTGAATTCCTGATCTTTCCAAGACTTTTATCCTGAAGGGGTGTTGAATTTGTCAAATGCTTCCTCAGCATCTAATGAAATGATCATATGGTTTTTCTTTACTTTGAGATTGTTCACATAGTGGATTATGGTGATGGATTTCTGTATATTGAACCATCCCTGCATCCCTGGGATGAAGCCTACTTGATCATGATGGATGATCATTTTGACATATTCTTGGATTCAGTTTGCGAGAATTTTATTGATTATTTTTCTGTCCATATTCATAAGGGAAACTGGTCAGAAGTTCTCATTCTTTGTGGGTCTTTGTGTGGTTTAGGTATAAGTATAATTGTGGCTTCATAGAAGGAATTGGATAATTCTCCTTCTGTTTCTATTTGGACAGTATTGGTATGAGGTCTTCTATGAAGGTCTGATAGAATTCTGCACAAAACCCATCAGGTCCTGGACTCTTTTTGGTTGGGAGACTTTTAATAACTGCTTCTAATTCTTTAGAAGTTATGGGTCTGTTTAGATTGTTTATCTGCTCCTGATTTAACTTTGTTACCTGGTATCTACCTAGAAAATTGCCCATTTCATCCCGATTTTCCAGTTTTGTTGAATATAAGTTTTTGTAGTAGGATCTGATGATTTTTTTTTAATTTCTTCAGATTCTGCTGTTATGTCTCCCTTTTCATTTCTGATTTTGTTAATTTGGATATACTCTCTATGACCTCTGGTTCGTCTGGCTAAGGGTTTATCTATCTTGTTGATTATCTCAAAGAACCAGCTCCTGGTTTTGTTGATTCTTTGTTTAGTCCTTTTCAGTTCCATTTGGTTGATTTCAGCCCTGAGTTTGATTATTTCCTGCCTTCTACTCCTCTTGGGTTTATTTTCTTCTTTTTATTCTAGAGCTTTTAGGTGTGCTGTCAAGTTGCTGATGTATGCTCTCTCCTGTTTCTTTTTGGAGGCACTCAGAGCTATGAATTTTTCTCTTAGCACTGCTTTCATTGTGCCCCATAAGTTTGGGTATGTTATGCCTTCATTTTCATTAAATTCTAAAAAGTCTTTAATTTCTTTCTCTATTTCGTCCTTGACCAAGTTATGATTGAGTAGAGCATTGTTCAACTTCCATGTATATTTCTGCCATTATTGTTGTTATTGAAGACAAGCCTTAGTCCGTGGTGACCTGTAGGATGCATGGGATTATTTCAATCTTCTTGTATCTGTTGAGGCCTATTTTTGACTTATTATATGGTCAGTTTTGGAGAAGGTACCATGAAGTGTTGTCCTGTATTTTTTAAGGGAGTTATTTATGTCCTTCTTAGAGTCTGCTATCATCATCATGAGATGTGATTTTTAAATCCAAATCATGTTTTTCCGGTGTGTCGTGATATCCAGTATTTGCTTTGGTGGGGAACTGGGGTCTGATGATGCCAAGTACTCTTGGTTTCTGTTGCTTAGGTTCCTGTGCTTGCCTCTCGCCATCAGGCTGTCTCTGGTGTTAGCTTGTCTTGCTGTCTCTGACCGTGGCTTGACTCTCCTGTAAGCCTGTGTGGCAGCACTCCTGTAGATCTGTTTTCTTTCAGCCGGATCTGGGAACAGAGAGCTGCTCCTGGGTTCATGTGTTCTAAAGCCTCCAGGCAGGTTGTTTGGAACAGAAGAGTTGGTCTTCCCTCTGCTTTCAGGTGTGTCAGCACTCCAGGCGACTGACTTTCAGCTCTGGGCTCAGGCAGAAACCATAAGAAGGGTCCTCTTCCTGTCTGCTTCTAGGTTCCCATATCCAGAGGACACTAGGTAGGTTCCTCTTGGGCCAGGAATGTGAGCAGAAGTGGAGGTCTCCCCTGAGCTCTCAGGATCGTCCACACTTCTAAGAGTCCAGCTCTCTCCCTCACAAGATTTGGGTACAAAGGACCGTGGGCGCAGTTCAGCTCTGGGTTCAGCCATAAACCCGAAGTGTCCTGTCCCAGAGGCCTTCTGCCTTTCTGTGTCCTGAGGCCACCAGTCAGTCACTTGGGGCAGAAGAGTTGGTCTTACCTCTGCTTTCAGGTATGCCAGCGCTCCTGGAGATTGACTTTTGGTTCTGGCACAGGCAGTAACTGGAGGGGTCCTGCCTCTAACTGCTCCTAGGTTCCTGTGCCCAGAGGGCACAGAGGGCACTAGGCAGATTCCTTTTGGGTCAGGAATGTGGGTAGAAGAAGTTGTTTCCCCTGAGCTCTCAGGATCGTCTGCACTTCTGAGAGTCCAGCTCTCTTCCCCAAAGGATTTGGGTACTGAGGGCTGTGGGAGCAGTTCAGCTCTGGGCATAGCCCCTAAGACACTCATTATCACAGGGGACTGTGCTCTCAGTAGACTCTACCAAGTAATAAAATGGTAACTAAGATGACTGTGACTTAGAACTATAAGCGAAATTAAACCCTTTCCTCACCAAGTTACTTATGGTCATAGTGTTTTATCCCAGCAATAGAAACCATACCTAAGAAACTTTCCTTTATAATTGCTCCCAGGGCTACTAGCCCAGGAATAGCAATGTCCATGGTGAGCTCAGCCCTCCCATATCAGTCATCAGTCAAGAAAGCAAACCACAGGCTTACACACAGGCCAACCTGGTGAGGATATTCTCTCAGTTGAAGTTTCTTCTTCCTAGAAGACGCAGGCATGTGTCAGGTTAACACAAAATTAACCATCAGAGAGAGGAAGAGGATCCTAGGATCTACCCTCTGGAACTGTGAGCCCAAATTAAATGCTTTAGTGTATAGGTTGCTTTGGCCATGCTTTTTTTGGTCACAGCAATAGAAAAGTAAGTGAGACAACTGTGGTATGGAACTGTATGCTAAAGCATCCCTTTAAGTTTCTTATGACCGTGACGCTTTAGCATTGCAAAGGAAACGCTAAGACGTTCCTTTCCACAAGAGGTTAAATTTACAGTTTCTCCTGCAATTAAAGTGGCTGTGCAGTTCTTCTCTGATCAATGAGATGTGAAGAGAGAGCTCTAGAACTTTCCGAGTAAAACTTTGTCCCTAGTGAGGAGAGGTGACATTTAAGAGAACTGTCTTTCTTCCTCTAGGTCCTTCCCAGAATTCACATGTATAGATTGCTCCAAGTGTGTGCATTTACCAAGGCAACCCATATAGACTGCTGAAGCCCAGGTTCTTTGAGACACTGCTAGCGAGTGGGCTGCTTATTTCTACGCATTCTTTTAGGAGCAATAATTCAATGTTCTTATTACTTAAGGGGCTATTTGTTGACTGTTATAATGAGAGGTTTTTTTGTTGTTGTTGTTGTTTTGACAAGAACTCTCTGAAAATATTACCACTATTAAATGGTAGAGAAGAAAAGATGGATAAAGAGACCCAATAATTGTAGTAAGGGAAGTTAGGCAGAAGGTGGAGAGAGGGCTGTGAGTACAGGATCTAGGGCACTCAGGTGGGGGTTGTTGAAAGCAGCAAGAAAAGAGAACCTTTGGTCTTGATGAGGGAGATTCATTGCAAAGATTATGGAAGCTGACTATAGCCACCAGGAAGGCTAGCCCACGAGGCCTGCAACTGGCTCTGAGGTTGGGGAAAAACAAGCTTCTTTTACTGAAAGAATTAAATACAACTCTTAGAAATGGGAGGTGGGCACATCAGAATGAGGCAGGCAGTGCTGTGGATCAGGTGTTTTTTTCCTGTGGTCAGTCAGTTCTCTGGAAGAGACCTTAAGGATCTGTCTCAAGTTTCAGTGTTCAAGAGAAGCCCAAAGCTCAGGGACCTGGAGGGAGAAGGAACATGTGAGACATGTTTGGCCAAGTCCAGGTGGTTAATGTTTTATCCAGATAGAAAGTTCTTCTTTCTCTTTCTTAAAGTTTCTGTTTCATAGGTCTGTTTCCAGTCCCTGAGTTATAGGCTTTCTGAAGATGGACAGAAGCAGTTGTTGGGGTAGAGATGATCCTAAGATGCAAAGCCACATGGCTGGTTTCAGAAGAGAGATGGGAAGTAATGAAACAATTATATCCACCTCAAGTTAGTCCCCTGACTAATGCACAGAGTCCCCAGACTGGTAATTATCACAAAACTTCACCATCAGCTTGACTTGAAGATACCTGAAAGTGTGGATCTCTGTATGAACAAAAGAAGTCTTCTAAATGTCCCATTCAAAATAAGAGTTTCAAAGTTGTAACCAGAAACTTCCTAAATGATGCTTGTTCCTTAGAGTGAGAAAACCATTTGACTTTTAATGGGAAACAGGCTATAATCCACTGAACACTAGCTTCCCGGGAATTGTGTAGTGCCTTTCTATTACATGTCTTTTCTTTCTTCTTTCCCATCTTTACTCCTTCCTAAGCTCAGGCACTCCACAAAGCATAACAAGTTGTGAATTATTTCTCAATATCATTTTTTTAGCAGAATCCTCAAAATAGCTGGTCCCCTAGAAACTACATTTCCAGCTTCCCTTGCAGCAAGGATAGCTGTGTGATCATTTTGTTCCTAATGGTACATCAGTAAAGAAATAGGTTCTAATTTTGGGGATGTAATTAAAGAGTATCAGGCTTTGTCTTTCCTCTACTTCATGTGTGACAGAAATAAGCTTCACTATTGCTTGAACTGTTGGACATCTATGTATATATTACAACAGTAATATATGACTTGCTTCCTAACTAAAGCTGCAGACCTAGTTTGGCTTCATGCTGGTTCCTGAGAGCTGGCATCTTTAAAGTCAGCTACAAGTGATGTTTAGGATGAAGAGAACAAGAAATAGATTGGAAATCAACCCAGAAACTCCCCATTATGTGACTTTTGCTGGTTGAGAATCTTTAAAAACTGAAATGGGACAGGACCATGACTCATTGGTAGTATATCTTAGCTAGAATATATGAGGACTGAAGAGGTTTCAGCAAAATAGAAGTATCTAGAAGTAAGGCAGACCTGGGTACATTTCTTCGTTTGTTTGTTATTTTTAATTTGGACAGTTTCTTAACATGTTTTATCAGTGCCCTTTTCTATCAAATGGCTACAATGTGTGTGTGTGTGTGTGTGTGTGTGTGTGTGTGTGTGTGTGTGTGCCTATTTTGAGAATGAAAGAGGACCACATTAGCACATTGATGTTGAAATAAAAGCATCTAGTGAATGAAAACCAAATCCCTTCTGCTATTAGGTTGTGCATCTAAATAAGTCACCGTTCTTTTCTGACCCTGCTGCTTCAGCTGTTAAATGGGGCTGCTTAGACTTGGCTGCCTCTGAGTCTTCCTGTTCAGACATTCTGTGGCTCAACAAATGAGGCTACAATGCTGTGCAGACACACAAAGCAACGGCTGGCTTGATGGTCACTGGTCCTGAGACCTGATTGGAACTCAGAAGTTGGGGAGGTCATGATCACAACCTTAAATAACTCATGGGAGGAATATTTACACCACATAAGGGCAAGTCCTGCACCTCACGCTCCTACCCAGCCCTGCAGGATGCCAGCTATTGAGCATTTATCAGCATGCCTTTTTTCTGTTGTTGGTTGGTTGGTTGATATTTGTTTGTTTGTTTGTTTTTTGCTTTGTTCTGCTTCGTTCTGTCTTTTTGAGATAGGGCCTCTTTACATAACCCTTACTCTCATTGAACTCACTCTGTAGACCAGGCTAGCCTGGAACTCACAGAGATCCACCTGCCTCCTCCTCTCAGGTGCTGGTATTAAAGATCTGTGCCATCATCCCCATCGTGCTTCTTACTCCAAAGAATGATGAATGAAGCCATTATATTTCCTTGGTCCTCATGGCAGCAAATATAACCAGTAGAGCCTAAAGTGAAAAGATAAAAGTCTGTTTACAATGTACAAAAGACAGAGGGAAGCATTAAAAGTTACCCAACTCCTGGATCCCGGGTGCCCTGGTCCAGCTCTGAGTTGTAGTAAATGGGCCCCTTGTGGATGAAGGAGTTAATAACTCTCCCTCAGTGACCAACTTACCTGGCCTTATTGTGCTGTGGTTAACTTGGTTGAGCCGTTTTACAATTTAATTAAAACCGGAGGCACCAGATAATGGGCTGATGATGTTGGCAGCCCCTTCCTGGGTAAGAGGTAGGCTTCAGGGAGTAGGAAAGAGGTTATGTAAGGCACCAGGCAATTGGGAGCTATTGCTCGATTATTCTAGTTAATCCAAATAAAGTAGATGCTAAGGCCCTGACTCACGTAGCTTAGTGGGACCTGGGCTTGGGAAACCTTTGGAGATGCCTGACCTAGGGATACCACCCACTTTCCCATGCCGCCAGTTACAGTTCTGAAGAGTGTTTTAAGGAAAATCAGTTCTTTGTTAGGATGATGTCATCCTAACCTCTGCTGACAGAAGTTCTCATAGCTGTATGAGTTTGTGGAATGCTGACATTCCCACTGGTGAGCAGGCTTCCTTTCCTATGGTATTACTTCTAGAGGTTTTAATGGGCTAAAGCATTTCTCATACGTTCGGAGTCCTGGGTTAGGTTTTTCCATTTCTGGTCAGGATGTTGTCAGGTCTTGTTGTTTACAACTACTAGTATAGCTTGTGCTGTGTACATTCATGATAAAGGTCCCTACCTGCCACCAACCAATGAGTACACATGGAGCGACCCATGACTCCAGCCACATAGGTAGTAGAGGATGGCATTGTCTAGCATCAATGGGAGGAAAAGGCCTTGGTTCTGTGAAGATCTGTTTCCCAGATGTAGAATAATGCCAGGGAGTTGAGGTGGGAATGGGTAGGTGGGAGTGGAAGCATCCTCATTGAAGTAGGGGAGGGGGAAGAGGTACGAGAGAGGGGGAAAGGGGATACCATTTGAAATGTAAATACATAAAATATCCAAGAAAAATAAAATTAAAAAATAATAGAAGTCCCTACCTGTTTCTCTTGGTGGCTCGGTGTTTAACATTGTACCAAAGTTCCTGTGAGCACTCCTCTCTCTCTCAGAGGGGCATCCAAGTTCAGGCAGGTTAGTAAGTAGTGTTCAGTCACCAGCAGATGATCAGCTTTGGTCAAGGCTGAGCATCATCCCCACATGGAAGCATTTCTGATCACCCCAAATGCAGCAAGAGTTGAATCTCCAAGGAGGAGGACCAAGAGACAGGGAAGTAGCAAGAAGGGTATGGGCGTGTGCTCTAAGTGATTATACTCTTACATGAAAATAGGCTCATGTAGCCAAACAGAACAAAATAGGATAAAGAGGAAGTACAGCAAACAATTTGAACGTTCAGATACAAACGCTCAGTCTTGGAAACTTTTCCCTCTTTAGAATGGATCAAATGAAAACCAGGTAAGTCCCCCAACACTAAAGAAAACAAGGGTTTCTTCTGCTTGCTTCTGTCTTCTGCATACTCAGAGCGGCAGGAAAACCTTCAAGTATGACTTGCATAAAAAGAGTACAAATAGAAAGACTCCCCAGTGGCCCCTAGTGCTCCCTGGGAAACAGTTTTCACAATCAGTCTGGGACTTACAGATTAAGGGACACATGTCGGTTAGACTCGGTGGCCCTTAGCCAGCGCAGAGGCAGCAGGACCCAGCCCCATCTCCTGCCTCCAGCACTCTCTCTCCAGAGCTGAGCAGGTGGGGCCCATGCATGGCATATTCCCCTTCCCTTCCTTCATCCTTCCTGGTGAGTTTGCCTCATACATCCAAAGGGGAAGTCAAGTGTAAATAGAAAGTTCCAGCTTCCAGGTCAAGCTGCTGTCAGAATTTCCCTCTTCTCTTTGAAATGCTCACAGTCCCTGCCAGCTCTTTATTGTGTACCTGTCAGAACTGGCTCCTTCTAATCTCTCTGTGTACAGATTCCCTCCTCAGTGACAGTGTCACTGACCCAAGAAGTCCCTGGAATCAGGCTGTCTCTTTCCAAACAAATATAGTTATGGCTGGATGCTTTCCTCACTTTCTCGCCAATCAGGCCTCTGGTATGGGGAGCTATTTCTTCATCAGCTGGACCCATGTGCTGATTACAGGAGAAGATGTGCTGTGGAGGAAGCCTGTCAGGCAAAGGGTACAGGAGTTACTCATGGTGTTTTGCTTTGCAATAGGCTCCCATTCCTAAGACTCTAATATTGATGTAGAAAGAGCAAGACCCGGGATGGGCTGAGCGTTCATTCCGGGATCTCTTGTCAAATAGCAGTGTCTAGCCTGCCTGTATATTAGAAGGTGAAAGGCAAGTGATGTGTATAGAAATGAACAGGCACCATGGAAATGAAGGTGGAGATCCTCATGGCAAACTTACAGAGGAAAGCAGGTGATGGAAGACTCAGAAAGGATAGCAAGAAGAATAGAAGGAGGACCAAAAAGGAGACACTAGAGGGATAGGAAAGGAATGGGGAGCACAGAGCTTCTCACCCAGTCAGGAAGGAGAGAATGAACAGTAGATTGTCTAAAAATCATAGGTGAACACTGAAAAAAGAAACGGTTGGTAATTATGGCCCCTGGGCGAGCCAGCCAAGTGGTCAGGTGTTGCTGTACGTGTTACACATCCCTGGGGGTAAAGTTATCATTCACAGTTTTGTCTGTGTGGAGGATCCATAGAGTTGCACTGTGGCTCACTTGAGTGACTTCTGGGGATAACCATGCTGGTGAGAATCCTGTCAGACAAGGGATGAAGGCAGAACCTCATCACCAGCTGTGAGAAGTAAATGGAGGTGGGGGGGGAGCTGAAACCCATGAAAGTGCCCCTCGAAAGGTATTGGAAGTTAAGGAAAGAAACAAAAATGTGACTAAAAGGACTCAGGAAAAGAATCATCATGATTTCCACTTTCACTGTACCTTGGGCTTCAGAGCCTGGGCACCAGAGGGAGGGGAGAGGTTAGCAAAGGGATAGCTGTGACAGATGTGGAGGTAGATGGAAGGAGAGGAACCCAGTCACTCAGAGACAAGTATTTGAGTCTCTCCACCCTTTGCAGGACCATGGCTGTGGTGAGAAGGCAGCTTCCTGATGCACAGAACACGACAGGAAGAAAGTCCTTGGAGAGCAGGTGGAGAGTGTGATTCATCTGGAGTTGGAGTGCGATTCCTTGATGAGATGACCTTTTGTGTGGGCTGAAAACCAGGGCAAAGGTCATTGTTGGCAGGTGGCAAGGAACATAATATTTTAAGAGACAGGAAGAGGCCAGCATGGCTGGATCTGGAGCCAGCAGAGGCATGCAGTGAGACCAGAGCATATCAGGTGAGGCAGACGTCTCAAAGCAGAGGATGTTTCTGTGGGGATGTCCAGTGACCAAAGTGTATGATGCATCAACCATCAGACCCTGGGGTAAACTGAAGGGTCTTAGCCAGCGTCCCAGCCTGCCATAGCAAAAGCAAGGGCCTTCTTCCAAGTCAGCCCTCGGGACTAGCAGCTCACCTGAGGCAAGATGAGTTTAACTTCATGTCTTCCTTGGAAGGTTTCTGGGTCAGGCCCCAGCCCTGACCACTTCTGTTGTCCCCTACCACTGCTGTGCTCCAGAGGCGGGAGACCCACGGGACTGTCAGTGTTCCTATAAAAATACAGCTACATTGATCTTTCACACAAGGCGGACACGGCTGCTCTTCTGCCCTGTAGCTGGAACCTGCCTTTCGTTTGATGCCCCCTTTCCACACTTCACACTATCTGGCTGCCTCTTGCTGTCCAAACTTCTTCTTGTGGTATTCCCTTGGCTCAACTCAGAGGCTACGCCCTTTATATTTTTGCTCTTCCTCATCCTCATAAAACTCTCAAGTTCCTTAATGCATGTATTATCAAGAACACCATCTGATGGAAAGAATTCACACCGAAGCATTAGCCAACTGGTATCACAGTTACACTGGCAAATTAGAGGATTTACTCAGAATATTTAGGATTATGTTTGCCAAGGGTTGAGCTTTAGAAAGACAGGAGCAAGGCCTGGAAAGGGACAGCCTTTCAGATGCTGGCAGATGCTAAGGCTGCCTTCCTTTCTTCCATCTTAAAAGAATAGAGAAAAGTAGACCCTGCGTTAAAAAGTGAAGTTGGAAATAGCTGTGTGGTCCAGTGGGAGAAAGTTACAAAGCAGCATTTGGCACTACCCAGGTTCCAATCCAGCTTCTCTGGTTAGGGTTAAAAGTAACACAAAGTCTCCACAAAAGGGCTACAGAAACACAACTTTAACAGCATCTGTATATGTGTGTCCTGACTTAGCATTCCTGATATAGGTGCTACTGTGCTCCCTCTTCTAGATGAGACAGGATCAGAAATAGAGAGTAATTTCCTTAGAGTCTCAGAACCTTAAAACTGTGGCATGCAAGCCCAGGCTGTCTAAATCCAAAAGATGCCCATTCTCTGTGCTGCAGACATGCCTAACACGGTGCCCTAACACGGTGGCCCTTGACCTAGCCAGGGCGTGAGACAACTAGACTACAGATCTTCCATGCATCAGGTTTGGATCTCCCTCCTCTGTCTTGACCTCAGTTTCCTTATCTGAAGTTCGGGGAGATAGAGGAGATCATTGGAAGGTGAGATCTCCAGGTCAATTAGAGGTTTGCTTGATCTGAAAATGTTAGCTGAGTCTCCTGCTAGGCTCCTGAGAAAGAGGCCATGCGAACACTGGTTGAACATTAGGCAAAACCACCGAACCCCAGATGGATGTGACCTCTAGGGGTTCATCCAAACACTGGGTTTCGGGGATGGGTGGGAGAGCAGTCTTCCTCCCCCAGCAGGCTGAGCTTAGCCAGGAGCGAGCACCAGGGTCTCCTCCACGGCCCTGGCCAAGCTGCTTTCAAGGTGGGGCAATCTGGGTGTGTTTCTCCCTCTTCTGGTGAGAGTCAAGAGGTCAGGAGAAGTGTAGCTGCGACAGATGGAATCTGCAAACTTGTTTGGAAACACCCTTTTCAAGTGCACCCTGAGACGGGATTAAGAGAACAGCTTTGGCTGGTTTTCAGGACTGTCATCTGCTGAACACCTCCAAGCTCATTTGAAGGAAGTGACAGAGACTGAGATTTCAAATCAGGGAAATTGGCCTCCCCACCTCCACCAGCCTGCAGAAAACAAAAGCTCCCTAGTAGGAAAGTGACACAGCGCCATCTCCTGGCCTGCAGCTGTCTGGCCCTTGGGGGCCTCTGGTTAAAGCCAGGACTCCTCTACTCCAAGGACTTTGACAAATTGTGCTGGAGGGAAGGCTTCCAGAAGCTTCCAGGAGCCAGGGCGAAGGCATGGGGGTTGCCTGCACTCTCAGTTTGCAATGTGCCATAAGTATGCACTCATCTGTCTTACACAAATTCACGCACATTGAAAGCCAATTTGAACCTCAAGTGGGATTGACCTGTTCTGTGAGGCACAATTCCTCTACTTGTAGGCAGCTTTCAAGGTTAAATCCATGGTGATGAGGTTTTGCACTCTGGAGCCAGTGTGTGTGGGTTCAAACCTCAGGTTTTACTATTCAGTCACCGTCGAGTTCTAAGCAAGTTACTTAACAACCTCTTTGGATTGCTTGCCTCTTCTATAAAATAAGAACAATGCTGCCACTCACTTCGGCAGCAGCTTGTGGATGGAGCTGTACAATGCATGATCTATGATAATCACCTGTATGTTCTAGCTATAATTATTATCCAACAGAGCATGGCTCACATGTATTTCCACATGTATGACCTTCTATAGAGTCAACCATTAAGCTCCATTCTAATTCTTGTTGGTCAATATGTCCTAGGCAGATGATTCCAGTTAGAAAAAAATTAATGTTCAAGACACCATTTTGTCAACATACAACATAGGTGCTTCCCAAACTCTATATGGCCTCTACCAGGTTTAAGAGTCCTGATTGTAGAACTCCTATGTCCTTTGTCTTTATTAAGTCAGTCTGGCCAGGTGGTGGGCCTGTTGGTGCTGTAGATTGACTGATGACACTCTGGGAGGGGGGGTACAGGGTGGATGTGTCCTCTCTTCAACTGAGGAGAATTTTTTATCCTGAAGTTTGCTACCTTCATCTGCAAAGTATCCCCAGAGAAGCCAGCATAGTGGTTTCCTAATCCTCCTGCCAGAGCGGAGCCACAAGCATCTCGAGAAACTCTGACTTAGATGGGATGCTTACAGATACTGACAAGAAAAAAAGCTCTTTCCTCCTAGAGAAAATGATGGCTAGGAGACAGGCTGCCAAAGTCAGAGGCTGGCCTTCCCAAGGTCAACCATAAATCAAGGTGACCACATGTTACAGGAACCAGTTCTGGAGTCCTGAGGGAGTGTGGGGCCTGATGACAGGGGATTATCTCTTCCCATTCCGTCTGCTGCCAGGGAAGCCAGGCATGTGTCTGCTCAGTGCCACCAAGGAAGCCTTCCTGCTGTTTAATGAGGGCTAGCTTGCCCTGGGAAGGAGGGCCTGGCCTGCACATCTGTCTCATCAAAGGGGTCAAAGGCTTAGGACATAAAGGTCTCTCAGGCCTCCATTCTCCAGCCTTTATCACCCCCAGAAGCCATCCTGTTAACGTGCTCAAACAGCCGTGACTTTGCCTCTGCTGTGTTTGGGGAGCTCAGCCTGGTGAAGAGGGAAGAGAGAGCCCTTTGAGTCTCTCAGACTTCGCACTTGGCTGCCTCTCCTGAGGAGGACTGAACCATGACTCATCTGGGTTAGAATGTTTTGTTAGCCAATCCTTGTTTTGCTTTAAAGCCACTGAAGTCTCAAGAAAAAATATCCTCAAGGGAACTTGGAGAGAGAGAGCTGCCTCACATGCAATCTGTTTACAGGGGGCAGCAGGGACCCTAGGAACAAGCTCCAGACAGATGCCCTCATCATGATGGGTGTGCGCTTGGAGATCATGATGATTTTTGCAGAAAATCAAGACCCATGAGTGCTTTGAGTTGAGAGGCCATAAGAGATGGTGAGGCTGCATCTGCTAAAGAGGTCAAACTTCACTTGGAGTTTAGAGCTGCCTTTGAACTCAAGGCTTCGCCCCACGCATCTTAGCTTCCTCATCTGTCAAGGGGATTAGCAATACTAGGGTGAGAACAACATGACACAAACGAAACACATTTCCTCTTCTCTCATGCCAGCACCTAGACAACCAATGGTGGCCAGGTGTCAGACATTTTAGAAAACGTGCCAGAGAAGACATTAGCTCATCAAATATCTTCCCATGGAAATGACAGTTGATTCATTTTGGTTTTGCGAATGTGTCAACAATTGCTACCTTCCTGGTGATGGCGGTAGATGTGGCATGTCTTAATTATGTGGTAAAAAGAGGCCTCTTGGTAGCTGTAGAATTGTGCAAGGCAGGGTCCTTAGCCAGACGGCTGGGGGAACACTATAGCTGACCAATAGCATGGGGATGTTCAGTATACTCTGGTGAGCAATCAATATTCTATAAACGATAGGCTCAGATTTTAAGTCCTACTATCCCCATGAACTGTCTTAGGCTATGGTATAGATGCAATGCGGAGAGCAGCACAGAGCAAATTAAAAAGAAAAACAAGAGCAGGGAGCAGTGGTTCATGTTTTTAATCTCAAGACTTGGAAGTCAGATCTTTTTTGAGGTCAGCACAGTCTACGTAGCTCCAGGAGAGCCAGAGCTATATAGAAAGACTGTCTCAAAACGCACATCTACATGCACACACATGGACACATGCACACACTCATATGCACACACTTGCACATGCACACATAGCAACAACAGTACCAGTGAATTATGTATATTTAAAGCCTTTGCATATAAACTCAGTCCTTTCTCCTCAGCTCGAGGGAAGTGATTTAGAAAATAATACAGCTGGAGGAATAACCTGGAGTCTGTGCAAAAATTGTTCAAAATGCACCTGATGCAGATTGTGTAATTACCAGTAACACAGTATTTGTGAATGGTATCAAAACTGGTATTAGTCAGAAATCCTTTTAATCAGAGCGTTCCTTTTTTTGAGGCTACTTAAAGTATGTATCAGTTCCATACAGTTGCTATAACAAATGGCCGTAAGCTGAGTGGCTTAAACCAACAAGTTTATTATTTTACAGTTCCCATGGTCAGAAATCCAACACAACTGCTGGGAGATGCAGTTCAGGGGTACAGTGCTTGCCCAGAACACACAAAGTCCTAGGTTTGAGATCCAGGTGTTCACATGGACTTTGGTGGCTAAAGCCACTAAAGAGATATTAGCTGGCTATATTGTTTGTGGAAGCTCCAAGGGGAAATTTTTTCTTGTTATACCAGCTTTCAAAGGCTGACTATTCATTTCTTGATCTGTGGCGACTTTCCATCTTCAGAGCCAGAGTGTCCATTTTTACAATGCGACCTCTCAGTTCTGAGATTCTCTTCTATTTAAAGTCCCTGTGTTTGTACTGAGTCCCCTCCCTTCGCCTCCCCATTTTAAGATCAGGCAATGGACAGTCTTAACTCTCTTTATAACTTAGCTTGCTATGCCACATAAGATCTCCACGGGTCCAGTAACTAAGATGTGGGTGTGCTCGGTGGCTAGTGGTTTAGCATCTTGGCTAAGGTGTCAGAAATGACTTGAAATCCATTCACATGTGTTGTTGCTTTAATCACTATCATTAGCAAGGTGAGCTGCGTCACAGCTGATGTGATGGGGTCCTTGGGTCCTGGTGAGGGCGTCAGCCAGGTGAAAAGATATGATGACATGCATGCATTTCCCCATAAAACAAAAGTACACTCAACTGTAGGAACTGTTCTTTTCATATTAAAGTGGTGCGTGTAGATGCCAGTCGGCCTATTCTTAATCCACTTGGCGGATGTAGAAAAGTTGATACATCAGCAAGGTGAGACCTTTCTGGGAAGACAGGGGTCTTGCTGATCTGGGTGGGAATTCAGGTGACCCTCAGCAGCCTGCCCCAGTTGAAGCTTCTAGAACTCTCCTCTCAGTCTTCCCCCATTCTGCTCCTTTACACGTTCCTCAGGGTTCAGCGTGTGGAATCCCCAGAACCTAGGCCTCTCTTCTGACCTGGGATAACTACTACTCCATCCTGCCAGCCATAGAATCTCCCAGAACTGAATGAGCTGCCATCTGTAAGCATAAAGATGACTAGCCTTAAATGCATGCACACAGTCTCAAACACCCTTCAACATTCTTTCGTTCTGTAAAGCTGCACATCCAGATCTCCTTCTAGGCCTGGTAGTCACTGTTTTACTTCATTTATCTGCAAATTAGACCACTCTAGGCACCTCTGACAAATAGTTGCCTGGTACTTGCTTTTTGTGACTGGTTTGTTTCACTTAATTAAATGTCCTCAAAATCCGTTAGTGTTGTAGCATGTTGACATGCCAGAATCACCCCCCACCACTTTACAGGGCTGACTAACATTCTATTGTATACATCGTAGCATTTTGTTTACCTGTTAATGGACACCTGCATTGCTCCTCCCTTTCAGCTACTGAGAATAATGCTGCTAGGAAGAGAGGTATTTAAATGTCTCTGTGAAACTCTCCTCTAAGTTCAATTGAATGTTTGTCTGGAATT
Source organism: Rattus rattus (assembly GCF_011064425.1). Taxonomy (NCBI): domain Eukaryota; kingdom Metazoa; phylum Chordata; class Mammalia; order Rodentia; family Muridae; genus Rattus; species Rattus rattus. The sequence goes on along the minus strand of NC_046158.1, from coordinate 83,438,709 downwards.
GTGATTGCTCAATCACAATCTTCAGTGAGCCATGACCATTCTCCATAGCACCTACATGTGAAAGTACACCCTTGTATCAAATGCACAAAAGGCTTCTTCTCATGAGGCTGGATAAAGTTGACCAGACCAAGAACCACAGTACAAGTGGTCCATGAGCTAGATGTTCCTAATGACTGTGGCATCCTGCAAAGAGAGCCAATACTGGGGCCGTCTGGAGACCAGAGGGAATGAAAACCCACAAAGTCACCACAGGTCATGCTAGAAGAAAGAAAGCAGAGCTCATGTGGGCTACAGCACTGGTTCTTAGGAAAGGTATTGGCCTGTCAGAGTTTAACACCAGCTCACAGCTCTGGTCTAGTGCTCCCTCAACCCCCCAGCACTCTCTGCCTTTCTGGATAGAAGGGAAAACAGATTGTGTCCAGAGCTGGGAACTAGGGTGAAAAAGGCTGACAGAATGTTTTGCTGGTCATGGGCGCCAAAGCTGTAGGCCAAGGTGTCCTCCATGGAGAGTGGAGAAGAGACTGAGGACCTGGGAGCCCAGAGGTGTGGAATCCGGTGGCTTTCCTGTCTCTAGCTTTGGTCAAGTTTCTGTGAGCCTTAGAGTCCTATGCGTAAAACAAGTGTGGGGAGGGGATGTCTAGGGACTTTCATTCATGCGTCCAGCACATATCCCTTCAGAGCCTTACCTAGCCACACAGCCTGAAGCTCATGAAGCAGTAATTCTAAAGGAGTAACAGACACAAGTAGTGTTGTCCATGCCAGAAACAGTTCTGTGATAAGATGACTGTTTTTACATTTCTATGTGGGTGTGTATGTGTGTGTGCATGCACATGCATGTGCCTGCTGACTTGTGTGTGAAGTGGGTTCTCTCATGTCACCAGGCTTGATCGCAGGTGCCTTTATCCGCTAAGTCATATCCCCTGCTCAAGAACTCTACATACATAATAGTTCTCTTAAGCTCTGGGAGACCTATAGCAGAGGCACTGCTAGGGCGACATTTTAAAGGTGAGGTTCCTCGTCCAAGCACACACAGAACGCTAGAGGTGCATCTAGGATCCAAACCCAATATCCTGGCCCAAGGCTGTGTGTTCAGTATCTCAGGAACTTATCCTCGGGCAATTAACAGTGATAACCCCTCCCCCACTGTGATAACACTGATTCCTATTTACTAAACATCGTGCCCAATCGTGTCAAGCACTTTATACCTTAGTGCCTGGCATTCACTAATTTATTGTTGTTAGGGCTCAAACCCCGGACTTCATGCAGGCTAAACATACCATCCATTTTTAAATCTCGTGTGAAAAGAAGCAATGGCCTCTTACATGAGAAAACTCGTGTAAGAACATGGGTCTGCCCAACTCTACAGTCTGGCTGAGAAGTACTGTAGCCTTACTCTGTTCCCCAGGCCAGCTCTGGCACAGCTTGAATAGCATGAGATATGGAGGTCTGGACAGCCACAGGCTGTCTGCTCATCTCTTAACTTCAGTGGACTTTGCCTTACAGCCTGAGCTGGCTCTGAGGGGGAGGGCACCGCGGAAGGTATCCGTGGTGCATGCTCTCTGTCTTGGACTGGTAAAGAGGGGGGAAGTCAGAGCCCTAGGTTGAATGTTGCAACAGCCTCATGTGGACAGAAGCAAAGACCATCTTCACGCTGTGGCTTCAGAGACCCCCTGAAAGTCTCATCCACAGAAGAACTGACGCTGAGCACCTCTTGGTTGCTGTCGACTCCTTCCTGCACCTCTGCTCTAAATGGTCTACTCAGACCTGTTTCTGAGATCAAGTTCTGAGGCATAGCCGGGGATCCCCAGACAGGCTCCGAGAAAGCTGGAGAAGCAGGAACCCTGGACTGCCTCCTACCGGCATCCGTGCTGGGGGTTAGATGAATAGATAAACAGACAAAGGATCTGATGAATGGAGCGAGCCCAGCTAATCAATGACAGAAAGAACAAAGGCATGAGTCCATCACCAGGGAGGAAAGAGTAAGGCACAGACTAGTCCTTCTGCCTTAGCTTGGTTTGACTTCTGACCACAGTTCATAGGTGGAGGACAGACATTACAAGCAGCACTCAGACTGAGCTAAGTGGTCGAGTATGTATTACGTAGCATGTTTGAGGCCCCAGGTTTCATCCCTAGCACTCTCCCAAAAGCAAAAGGAAATCTCAATGTATAAAGCTATCCCATTTGAGATTCCAGAAACCATCTCATAGGCACCCCCCTCCCCACCCCGGAATCCTCTGGAAAAGATGCCAGTCATCTGCCTCTTTGCCTCCAGGACAGGATTAGAGGGATGCCTGATGCTTCCTCCCATTGGTACCCATGTGAGGGAAAGGTCCTCCCCCACTCCCTGCCCCCTCTGGGAAGCCACACAGAACTCCAAGTTAATTAAAGCCTCCACTCTGAGAAGAAGGGGAATGTTCCATTTGGTAAATTTAGAAACAGCTGGTTAGTTTCACCCATTACTTTTGTGCTAACATCAGTGGAGTTCATTCAGCTCTGTCTTTTCATGAAGCTGTCCTTCCAAGGCTACCTGATGGCTACTAATTGCTGCGACTACATTTCTGAATTGCAAATTTTCTGCACTGATAAAAACTTTGATTGCCTGTCAGCTACACATAAGGAAAAGATCAGCAGTGCTAAATGAGAGGCCCCACGCTTGGATAATAATGCCTAATGAATTATTCAGGAAAGAATGCTTGAATGAAGCAAACAATTTGAAGGGTTACTAGCAGCCGTAACAGTTCAACAGGCAAAAGAACAAAAGTATCATCCTGAACATTACACTAATGATTAAAAAATGCGTATTAATTCTAGATTTGGAGAAAAAAGAAATGCCAATCTGATTTTAAAGGTTAATCATTATTTTCTCAGTAATGCTCTGATCTCTGGTATTGGGGGGTTGGTGAAAGGGAAGAACCCTTTACCAATATTTTGGGATGTGTAATATTATGACATAATAGAATCATATAATTTCACACACATCATTTAAATATTGTAAATTTCAAATTTCATTGCAAAAGATAACACACACACACACACACACACACACACACACACACACACACATCCCTAACAGCGTGGCAGCAAAATGCTCACTTGAGAGAACTTTGCTCAGCGTTCACTGCACCAGAGCTAAAGACCCCTCCTCAAAGCAAGGGGCTCTGCAGAAACAGCAAAATGAAATAAGATGTATGTGATTAAACATATGCAAATACATATCATAATTAGTGACTCTTTCTGGCGGGATTTGAATGTGTTTTACACATTTTGCAAATGCGCTGATGATACCATTAGGAAATTCTTTTAAAGGCTTCTGCCCATTGGGTCTGAAACCCAAGAAAACAAACCAATAAATCAGCTTTTAGTTTCTGTCCAATACTGACACATTTGCTGCCTTCATAAAAATATATTTCTACCACCCAAAGTGCTAATTTGTTTTGACAGATGCTGTGGAATTGCCAAATATGGGGAGGGGGGAGCAGTCCTCGAAACCATAATGTAAAACTGTATAATTAGAGATGTTAAAAAATAGGAACACAACCACTGAGGTATTATGATGGATCTCAGTGTTTAAAAATAGCTCTTTAGGGCTGTGCTTAGGAGACGCGAGGCGACTCACCGACTCACCGACTCGCCGACTCACCGACTCACCGACTCACCGAACCAACAGAGGATCTTCAGAGCCATGGTGTGGTACCAGGACAATTGTAAAAGTAGTGCTTAATTACCAAATATGCTGCCAACCACTTAGCAGTTCAATGAGATTTTTCACCCAACTCAAAAGCCTATGGTATTAGTCATCAATTAGTAATTTTATTATAAAGATGTTTAATGTCAACACAACACTCTTCATTTCTGGCTGTGACACTGCGCGGTGGTGGCTGCAATGTCTGATTTAGAAGGCTGACCATCTGCCAGGGCCTGTGCTCTCACAGCTGACTAATGCTCTCCCCAGAGGACTGGGGCTCCTTGTGTTTCTGTTGCTGTCTTTTTGATATCAAAGCGGGGTTGATAAACACATTCAAGTCACAATTAAAAAACATTTTCACTGACCAGTTGCCACCGATGGCATCAGACAGCTTTGTTGTAGTAACAACTCGTTTAATGGTGTTGATGTGCAGGCAAGATGAAGTGCCCTTTTTCTGGTCCTTACCTAGCTCTTTAATTTTCTGTGACATTTCCAGGTACTAGGAATCATATGAGGAAATGCCATTTGGTGCACCTCAGGCAGAAAGGCAGAACAAATGCTGGGCTTTTCAGGTTAAGGCTACAGGCTGGAAGATCCATGCAAGCTAGAACTCACTCTATGAGGAATATAATATGTGGTTCAAGCCAAGCCAATGCAGCCATTGCACTGCGTCCTAATACACCAATGTGTGAAGCCTGAAATGAAAAGCAAAACTCTGTTGCCCTTTTTACAGAAAAATCAGCTCTTGTATGCTTTATGTGAAAGTATACTTTTCTACTGCTGTGGTAAGATTCCATAACCAAGGCAAACATATGTGGGCTTACAGTTTCAGAAGGTTGGAGTCTGTGACCATCCTGGCAAGGGGCATGGGAGCAGGCAGGCAAGCACGGCACAGGAATTGTACCTGCAAGCTCACACCTTGAGGCACCACCACCAGACAAACAGAAAGAGGAAGACACTGGAGATGGTACCAGTCTTTTGGAACCTCAAAGTCCATTGTTAGAGACAAGCTTCTCTAACAAGGCCACACCCCTAATCCTTCCCAAACAGTTCTACCACCTGAGAACCAGATGTATGAGTGATCAAACCACCACAGCGGCTGCAGACATTTAGGTTAGAGAAAGAGTGATCTGATTGGAGACCAGAACTTTGTGTGATGAAGGAAAAACTGGAAGTACAGAAGCTTCTGTGCTGAGGCAACTCAGGTAACGCTACTCAAGCCATGAGGCAGATATTATCTTTAGTTGTTTTTCTATTTATAGAATAAAAAGAAGTGACGCTTCAAGAAGTCAGGTTTCCTGCCCAAGTCTTGAATCAGTCTCTTTGATGCTGTCCACCTTTGGGCATATTGCAGAAGAGGGGTACTTGGGACAAGACATGAAGGCCATGTAAACTTTACTTTTCAAAGGAAACCAGGGCTCTGGAATGTGGAGAGAAGAGCCCGAGTGGCACTGCCAGTTAGTGGTAGGGCTGAGATTCACAATGCCTCCCATTGTACCCCTTCAGCTGTCTCTTAAGAGCTGTGTTGTCCAATAGGGCAAAGTGTGAAGAGCTACTACTTAATATCACCCATGAATGACCTTGAAAAGAGTTCAGGGCCTTATGCAAGCATCACTGGGAACTTCTACAAGCATGTGCTCTCGGCATTTGGAAAACTCTGAGATGCACGGGCACAGCATGGACTTGACAGTACCTGCTCACTCTTCCCAGCCATGGTGCTCTTTTGAGGCGTTTTGAGACAGTAGTGACTCCTGGGGTCATGTGCAAAGATGCCTCTCTGAATGGGGACATTCTAGATTTCTTGATTCTCAGAACACAATGAGAGTCAATGTGGCAAGCAGAAAAGTGGGGGATTTGCTGCAGCCTGAGGGAAGTTAGGTCTATGATGGAAGGGTCACTAAACTGAGAAGCTGATTGGTCTGGGTAAAGCCCTGGATCTCAGTCTGGGCCCTGGTCCCACCACTCAATTATGAGAAGCTATTACACACAAATTGTAAGATGAACTCAGTCCTTCTCTCACCAGCTTGCTTTTCATCATGGTGTTTTTCATAATGACAGAAAACCCACCTAGGATAGTGCTGTCATGGGTTCCCATTTGTGAGGTCTGGGGCAATCTTCCTGGCACAGAGAGATTCCAGAAGAAAGGCAATCGACAGCTGCCTGGAGAGCCTAAGACATACTCCAGCACCCAGTAAGAGCTTTCTGGTCCTCTTTGGGTCCAGTCCTGATGTATTGTCTAAGAAGATTTGCTTTTGACCCCTGAGCTACAAAGTGGTCTTGGGAGCCACTGGGGCACTCAGAGTGCTTGGAAGAAAAGTAAGGCAGAGAAGGCACTGAATCATTCAAGAACATTCTGTATTCTAGACTGATTTATTCTTGCCATCCAGTCTGTGGAAGAGAGAGAGAGAACAGAAGAGAGAAGACAGAAGAGAGGAGAGTGGAGAGAAAAGAAAGGAGAGATATCAAAAGAATCAAGAGGTAGGTAGGGCAGTGAAAGACACTAAGTCAACTAAGCCACAACTGGGTCCCTCATGTGCTCTGATTTCTCTCCTTGTTGTCTGATCTATCATATCAGTCCGTCTTAAGTGGTAGTTAATGTTATCACATCTCAAAAGAATCCATCATGTGTTCTATAGTCACACATATTCACTCATTTAATCCCTCTCTTATAGATAGGCAAGGCTACTAACCTTTGTTCTCCAGCAGGGGCACCGAGCACAGAGATGCTGATAAACTTCTCCAGTTATTTATAGTAAGAGACTGGCTTTAAACTAGGCAACATGGCTCTGGAACCCATCTTGCCACTATCTGTATCAGTTGACTTTTATAAAGTGACACCAGAGAGACCTGATCATTTCTCCCAGTGTAGACTTCCTTTCATCCTGCATTGAGTAAGCTCCAGGCTATGTTTAAAGATAAAAGAAGGGATGGCTTCTCTCTTTTCATGATGCAAAAAATCTGGGCTGTCAGTCACATGGCATTGAACTCGGATGGGCTGGCCTCACAGACACTGAGTCATTGGATCACTTAGGCCCCTTTGTTCTATAGACTGGTGTCTTTCATATCTCCTAAGGAGTAATAGAGCTCCTGAGAGACTTACTTATATTTTTTTGGAAGGTTGATTTACTCCTTTACGTTCATTAATCTGGGAATATTGATGGACTTTGGGATGTTTACAATTCCTACTGCTCTGACCCTGGAATCCATTCATTCTTTCCAGCTCCAAGCATGTGTGCTGTGAATCCAGGAGGTGCTGGTGGGATGGGGTGCTGTTTGTCAAGATGCTAAATTGATTGCATCCATCCAATCCCTACCTCTGTGCAGTGGGATTTGAACCTAAGAAGGGCAAGTGAATTAACCCTGTGCCCTCTTGGCCTGTCAGCCCTCTAGGCAAAGCAGGAATCAAATGGAATCTCCCTCCAGCTAAGGGGCTGCAGAGCTGTCAGTCAGAGTGAGGAGTCTCCTGAGGGAACATAATGAGACTTGGCCCCAGGGCAGGGGAGCCACGTTCCTGAAGTCCTCTGCGGCATGCGGCCACGGAAGCAATGCATGCACTGGCATGTCTCTAGGCTAATAACAAGATTTTTGATTTGTTCCTATAATGAAGGATTATGTCTAAGCACACCAGTGGGTAGCAGGAGACTGTCAACACCCAGGTGGCCACTTTCCTAAGAAGCTGAGTGAGAGCATAGAGGTGATTTTCCAAGGGGAAATGCCTGTTGTCTCATCACCATCCAGGCAGGAGAAAATAATCAGCGGAGTTGGTGAGCAGGTAAGGAGAGTTTCTACCAAACAAAGGCCCCTTCCACCTCTTCTGACTGTGAGTCCACAGAAGAAAGAAGAAAAACCACCCTCTTCCCAGGGAGAGCTCTGGGCAGTGTCAGCCTCTAAGTTGCTCAGATGATCTCGGGGTGAGGGTGGTAATCCACTTCTTTCACTGTGACAGCCTCTGAGCAGAAAGAAACTAGACAAGGTGTGTGCCGAGGTGTGTGCTGGGGCTCTACTTTTCTTCTCAACCCTTACTAGTAACTTTATCCAGCACACTTAGAGAGCCTGCTCAGAAGTTGTGGGGTTGTAGACTATGTGGGGGTGTGCACCGTGGCCCTAGAAATAGCATCCATTCTTTTTGTGAGTGACACATTTGTTGCTCAATAGGACAGGAGCTTGAGTGCCAGTCCCACCCATTCTCTGCCATTTCCTGTCCCACTGCCTGACTTCCATCCATCCTTACTCACAAGTAAACAGACACTTTCCTTCCTTCTGTTCCTTCCTACCAGGCAGCCATCCTGCAGCCAACAGCCCCAACGCTACACTTTGCTCTCATTGGCCATAAGACAGCATCGCAGCTTCCTTCCCAGAGCTCCAGACCTAGCACGGGCCTCCACTCCCGGGGCAGGCTGGTCATTCCTGAACTGAACGTCGCAAGTGCTCCGACCTCTTGACGCTGGAAGGAAGTTGGGAGGAGCAGGAGAATTGTCAGTGTCACTTGGAGCTCTCTGCTGAGCTTGCTCTTCTTGGTCAGCCAACATTCAGAATCTCATCAGTAATCCACGTGCCTCAGAGATACCGAAATGGACCCCAGCCATTTTTACAACCTGTGACGGTTTGAAGTCCTTGACACAGTATCTGCCGACTCTAAGGTCTGCCATTCAGTGGTCTGACTCCAGAGCCTATGAGGTATCTTTATTGTTCCCACAAGCAGCCCTAGAAGGCAACCCTTAGGGTGTTACCTTGCTTGCGTGTGAACCTGCAGCTGCTTCCTTCACTGCTTAGCCCAGCTTCTTAGATACACTCTGGAAACTGGGATCTGTGGAGATATTTTTGGAAGTAAGCTTAGGAAATCTTTCATAGAAAAAGAGGGAAAGACAGTGAAAAGGGAAGGGAGAGAGGCAGGATGGGTTGAGAGAACATCATACACGTGAGCACATAATACACACACTACAGAGATCACACACACGAGAGAGAGAGAGAGAGAGAGAGAGAGAGAGAGAGAGAGAGAGAGAGATCACACAGATACCACACACAGAAGACACACACAGCGAGAGGTGGGCGAGGGAGGGAGGGAGAGAAACAGGCTCTTCAAGGCTCTATAGAAAGCTTCAAGGTGTGTGCCCCTTTCTTGACAGAGAGGTCAGAGATGTCAGTAAGATCTCAAATGAACAAGAGGACTCTGACATGGAACTGTGAAGTCTAGTCTGGGCTAGAGAGAAAGTTCCAAGCCACTGACAGCTGAAGTCTAGTTTTTTCCAAGTCACAGACCCACTGGTGTGACTTGTGGATCTGAATTTTCCAAACCTGTGAATATGACAGATAATTCCCATTTGCTTGCATAAAACATCTGCCCCTGTCTGTCATGTTCACCTTCCCTGAGGGTGCTTCATGGCATATGATACAAGACACCTTTAGGATATCTGAGGTCATTGGTCTCACTTCTGATCTCTCCCACATGTTATTAGTGTGTCCTCAAGGCAACTACACGCCCAACATGCTCCCCCAGCCACACAAAAGCCAAGTGCAGTCTTGCAGGGGAGTCACTCTGTAGCAATGTCCTAAGGCTAAGTTGTGTACAGCCTCCCCATCCCCACCATCCCCGCAATCCTGCAGACTTTCACAGGCAGCTCTGTCTGAAATTGGAGGGCAGAATACAGGTTTCAATCCTTGGTGGACTGGGGAGTTGTTTCCTGATTAGTTTGTGTGCCTGAACTCTTTCTTCCCTACAGCATGGAACCTCCTGAGTGCCTCTGTGGGTCATGCTTATGTAAACCTCACCCACACTGAATTCCCATACTCAAAAAAGATGGTTCTGAGAAACGGTCCTGGAAAATGGGTACCTTGCTTTCTCCTAAACATGATTGAACTAAGTTAAAAAGGTAGGGCTTCACACGTTAGCCAAGAACTCTATAACTCTGTGAGACATGGTTAAGTCAGTTACTAATTTACATGCAACAAAATCTGCAGGGTTTTTTTTAAAGTTTTACTTTCATTTTAGAGGGCGGGAATCATGTACACGCTATGGCATGCATATGGAGGTCCAAGGACAACTTGTGAGAGTCAGTTCTCTCCTTCTGCCATGGGGACTCTGGGGATCAAACTCAGGTAGGGCATCAGGCTTGGCAGGGGGCACCTGTACCAGCCGCTCACAGACAAGCAAGGGGAACCCTAAGGAGGCACCACCCTAAGGAGGCACCTCTCATCAGCCTGGACACGCTTGCCTTCTAAGAGTGGGATTTGAAGTTTTGACAGAAATATATGTAGCGCCAGCACTATAGGAAACATAAGACTTTCCCATCACCTCCAAAAGTCAGCGTGAGCCACTTTGTAATAAACATCCTATCCGTCCGTCCTCCGCTCCCGGCACCTTCTGACCTTTGTTCTTAATGCATTGTCTTTCTAGAACGTCATGCAAATGTAATGCCATTCTATTACTGTGTTGTTAGAGTTCTTTGTGTAGTCGTTTTTTTTTTTTATTCTTTAAAATGGGCTTCTTTCTTCATAATACCAGATGATTTCAAGGACTCACAAGGGACAGTGGTGTTTAGAATCAAAGCATCCTTTGGCCGAGAAAATACAGAATGGCCAAAAGAGAAAAATATTCTCTGTTCTTGAAAACTTTAACATGTTAAATACATTTGTAGTTTACTAATCTGTTGGGGTCCAGGTCAATGTGGTGCTTTCTCAGAATCCCAGATGAAAAGAGAAAAAGGATACTAGGTCCCTGCTCAGGAGAAGACTTGGTAAGGTCTGGTCTGGGGCCTGGGCTTGAGAACCCAACTTTTTACCCCTGAGGGCTGTGATTATCAGTCCCAAGGCCACCGTGTGCTAAGTCTGTGACTCACTTGAGAGAGCCTGTGTTCCCGTTGTGCAACGTTGCTTGATGAACTTCCTGCTGACTTCACCCCCATTTTCTTCTGCAAATAGTATATAGGATTCTGCAGTTCTTACTAAACTCGCCGGCTTGAGCCACCAGCTCTTGCAGACCTGATGATCCCAGCTTTCTGTTTCTGTATCCCCAATTCTCCTCTCGACGCTTCACCATTCAGGATCCTTATTCCTGCAGGTTTTAGCCATTAATCACAACATAATGTAATAATTTAAAACTGTGTTGTTGTTGTTGTTGTTGTTGTTGTTGTTGTTGTTGTTGTTGTTGCGTGCACATGTGTATGAGTGGAGTGCTTGAGGAGACCAGACTTTGGCATCTGACCACCTGGAGTTAGACTTACAGATGGCTGTGCGTGACATGATGTGGGTGCCGGGAACTGAAATGTGTTATTCTAGAAGAGAGTAAGCACTTTTAACTATCAAGTCATCTCTCCAGCCTTGGAGCCTAGTATATTTTCATAATGGTCATATATTGACTTATTCAGACTAGAAGATTCTTTGGCAGACTCTTCTGGGAAGTTAATAAATTGCAGAGGAATTATTACACACATGTACTTAAAATATCCCCATTGAGTTTCAGGGGGTTGTAGATGTTTAAAATCCACCATGGATCTTTCAGGGCAGTATCACAGCCCTAAGCCCCCCAGTACTGCTTGATTGGTATTCAGAATGGTATAAGACATAGGTAGGTTTCAAAAACCCCCCTGTGCCAGTGACCCTTTCTGGCACCACAAACTCTACAACTCTCAGCTCACCAGGACCAGGTAATTCAGATGTTCCAAGTGAGACATTTGTTAACACGTTGAGAAAGAGAGAAACAAAATCATGAAAGGACCAAGAAAACTTGTGTTGCTATTACCAGAGACAGAGGAGAGGGTGTCACACTGAAACCTATTAGCATATATAATTAATATACAAACAAGAAAGGAAAGGAAGAGGGAAGGGAGAAAATCCCTGCTTGACACTAGTGAGCACAAGCTGCTGTCAGCCCTGTGTATGGGCCGAAGGGCCTTCTCCCTCTTGAGGAGGCAAGGGTGGTAGAATGGGCTGCCTATGCCAGCCTTCTTTCTGCAGGCCTCACTGCAGACTCCTCCTCCAAAGCTTCCTGTCAACACATTCAATTGGCCACGCGTCACCTCAGGCAGACCTAAGTCAGGAAGAATGTCACCTGCTCTTTGCCTCTGGCTCCAACTTGACACAGAATTCTGTATCATCAGCATTCACCATGAATTTACATTTGTTCTTTTATTTTTTTGGTTCATTTCTAAAGCTAGAGGCAGAAATAGACTAAGGCACTGATTTGAAGGATCTAGACTGGGGCCCCCGCATTGTGCTGTTAAACATTACAAAACATTTTCAACAAGAGTTGTCTTTGCAGACTGTGTGGATGGTAACAGAGGCCACAGGGGTGAGGACTGTGGTGATGAGCAGGGAAGCTGCTGAGAGACAGCAGTGACATCTCTCATTATTGGTCCAAAGGTTGCAATGCTATTCCATTAGCTGGGAAGATGGAGCCAGGTGGGAAAAGGAGGGAGGGGGAGGGAGAGAGAGAGAAAGAGAGAGACAGAGAAAGAGAGAGACAGAGAATATGCTTGATGAGGGCTTTTGAAAACTGAAATCGCACCCTTACCAACAAACTCCCCCCCAATAAGACCACACCTCCTAATCCTTCTCAAATAGTTATACTAACTGGGGACTAAGCATTCAAACATGAGACTATGGAAGCCATTCCCATTCAAACTACCACACACTTCATAGAAGTTTTTCTTTCTTTTTAAGACAGGATCTCACTACATAGTAAGGCAGGTCTCAGGCTCAATTACAGCTGTGAGCAGCTACACCTGATACAACTTCACAGAATTCTAGTACAAATTAAACAATTTAGCACCTGTAACAGCCTCCAAACAGGGCCCTGTCAAATTTGCTCCTTCTGATTCTATGTAGACCTAACCCGAGAGAAGCTCAAAATACAATCTTTCCCTCTGTTTTAGTCTCCTTTTCCTATTATCATCATTATTATTATTTCAGTTTTATTCATAACCAACACAGAGAGTCTCATATAAGCAAAGTCAATTCCTGTTTGCAAAATAGGATAAGAAATTTAATCCACATCGAAATAGAAATGACTGCTGTGCAGTATTGGCACACACCTTTAATCCCAGTGCTTAAGAGGCAGGACGCAGAGGCATATCTCTGTGAGTTCAAGGCCAGCCTGGTCTACAAAACAATGTGGAAAGCCGCAATAACATTCGCCATCACAAGATGGCGCTGGCTTCCGCTGCACCAGCCCGACTTCCTTTCAGGAAGCTAGCTGTGTGCGCATGTGCAAGAGTGCGTTCGTGCCAGGTCTTTGCCCACCCTGGGGCGTGCCTATGAGATCATGGGTAAGCGACCAATCAGGTGAGGACGCGCTGCGCTAGGGTGTATATAAGCAGCGCCATTCTGGGGCCCCGGGGCTCTCCTCTTCAAGATGCAATAAACGCTTTGCTGCAGAAGGATCCTGGTGTCCTCGCGTGCGTTCTTGCTGGCGAGACGATAACGCGGGACAAAACAAAGCAAGTTCCAGAACAGCCAGGGCTAGACAGATAAACCCTGTCTCAAAAAAACAAAAATGAGACAAGATCAGTGACATTTTATTCTATACAGATAGCATCTGGCATCTGGTACCAGGCTGTCCTCTTGCCTTGTCCTGAGTGTGAAATTTGCTTTTGCATGCAAACAGCTTGGACACCCACGCTGTGTGCCGGGGAAAGCCTGTTGCTTCATTACCTTAAAAGTATGGGGTACAGCTGGGCTCTACTGGATACAGTTGCTTGGCTTCTTTCACTGACATCCTCATCTTTCTCTCACCCGGTTCATTTCACCTATCCACTTATGCCTGTACCCCACGGTGAGAGAGGGAGGCTTCCTGTCTTCTGATAGCCCCAGCAGGGAGCTGCCGGTGGGAAGATTTCTGCTAGTAGTTGAAGAGTAATAAATGGCCAGCGACTGAAGAGTGAACATTAGCATGTCTATATTTTAAAGTACTGTTGCAGAAGTTAGCCAGGATCCTCCCCCTGTCTCTGTCCTCCCCCCATCTCACTCCCTTTCAGAACCCTCTCCCTCTACTGCCTCTTTTCATCTTCTCAGCTTTCCTTTGTTCTTAGGCTTGTTAGCTCCTACCCAAGACCTTTCTTCACTCTGCAGAGGTCTTTGGTTCTAATGTTTTCCCTCTGTGCTGCAGAGAAAGAACCCCAAGATGGATCCTCTAGGACAACACTCAAGAAACCTACGCTTTCAAAAGCAGTTATTTTCTTGAAGAATTCCCCAACTTAAATTTTTCCTCATATCTATCTCTATCATCTATCTATCTATCTATCTATCTATCTATCTATCTATCTATTTATCTATCTATCTATCTATCTTATCTATATCACCTCTATCTATATATCTATATCTATCATGATATCAATATAGTAAAGATAGAAATAGAGATAGATGTTAGAGAGATAGATATAGACATAGGTGTGTGTGTGTGTGTGTGTGTGTGTGTGTGTGTGAGAGAGAGAGAGAGAGAGAGAGAGAGAGGGAGAGGGAGAGATCTTCATCTACATTGCAGGTCACAAAGCCCCACATTCTCTCACTGTTTTGCCAAGGGTATTGCTGTTCCCATAGATTCTTTTCCAGTCTGTGGTTCTCTTTTAAGATCAATCTCACAGAGATAAAATTTATCTACATAAATGAATCATTGTAAGCATATAACGGATTCTTATCCTTCTAAATCTACTTTGACTATGGCTCAGTGGCCATCCCTTCCCCATCATGATGAATTCCATCCTTCTGGGATCTTAAACTAAAGTAAACCATTTTTTCCTCTAAATTGTATTTGGTTGTGACATTTCATTGCAGCAACAGAAGAGTAACCAATACAATACCTCTCCAAGTAGGTATGTTGATCAGATAGTTGCATATACAAAGCTGAAACTCTAAGGAGTGCTGTGTATAGGAAACTTACATTTCTGATTCATCGGTACATTGATAGACTTGAAAGACATATTGGATGAAGAAACTGAAGTCAGTGAGTTTAGATGAAGAGATGTGGCCTAAGACCCTACGACATCACGAGGACCTTAGATGATGACAGAAAGAAAGAAAAGAGAAAGAAAAGAGAAAGAAAGGAGAAAGAAAGAAAGAAAGAAAGAAAGAAAGAAAGAAAGAAAGAAAGAAAGAAAGGAAAGAAGGAAGGAAGAAGAAAGAAAGAAAGAAAAGAAAGAAAGAAAAGAAAGAAAGAAAGAAAAGAAAGAAAAGGAAAAAAAAGAATCCAGAAAGGCTGTTGTCCTGAATACCATGGGAGAAAGAGGTTTGGGGGAGGAAAGAAAGATCAATTATGTTCAAAAAGATTTGGTAATAACGCTAGTAAGTTTCAGACTAAGAAATGACAGTTGGATCAGCAACGTAGCAGTCTTAGTGACATCCTCAGTGGCAGTTATAAAGCAGTGAGGTGGGAGGCCGTTGGGGAATGATAAAGATATAATGAGAAGAGGAAACGTGGTTAAAGGCTTACACAATAACACAACCTTCAGTTGTTGAGACAGCACGTACAAGAGCTGTGCAAGTCAAGCTGGCCAAAGTTCCAGAATGGATCTGAGAGAGGCTTACAAAGTCCCACCCCTGCTGAGGAGCAATTGGCAAGTGATATTTGCTGGGGGAGGAAAAGTCAGTTGTCTTCACGGATGCAGGAACTAAGAAGCTACCAATTCTCCAGTAGATGGTCCCACATCTGCACATACAGGCAACACTAAATGAGCTCAGTGGGTTTATAAAAAGCCATTAAACTTGGAAGGTAAGGAGGTAATGGGGGAGAATTAGAGGATAAATTTGATTCAGACATATTATATGCACTTATGAAATTCTCAAACAATAAAAAATTGTTTGCACAATGGGATTTGCCATGAAAGATGACCAGGCTTACCTAGTCTCAAGAGAACTTGTCTTGGTCAGTTCAGGTGTCTCTAGCAAAGTACTATAAAAATAAATTTATATCTTATAGTTCTAGTGGTTGGAAGTCTGCAATTGGTGGTGTCAACAAGGGTGCATTCTAGGGAGGGTTACAGACCCTCATCTGTTCTTTGTATATTCACATGGAAAGATCACAATGAGCTAACTCTATGCCTTCTTTTTCTAAGGGACCTAATCCCATTTATGAGGGCTCTATCTTCATGTGATCTCAAATTTCCAGAAGCCCTAAATTCTATCATACTAGGAGGGATCACAATTTGGGAGAAGAATTCTAGTGGACACAAACATTGTGTCATTGTAAAAGTTGCAGCATATGACAAGTGGTGTGCCATTTCCCAAGAGGAAAATAGACAGGTTCTAGAAGTAGGCAGTGAGTGCTAAGTACCAGGATGGAGAGAATCAAGAGGTCAGAAGTGACATTCTACAAACATCCCATGTGTTAGATGATGCAGCTTCTACTGCAGTGTGTGTGTGTGTGTGTGTGTGTGTGTGTGTGTGTGTATGGCTAGACATTAATTAGCCTCAGGTATCATTACATAGGAAATATCTACACCATCTTTTTGAGATAGGGTCTTTTATGGGGACCTGGACCTCAGCAATTAGGAAAGGCTGGCTGGCTCGAAAGTTCCAGGGATCGTAGTATCTTTAGATGGCCTGCTCTGGGGTTACAAGTGTGTGGCACTACGTCAGGCCTTTTACACAGATGCTGGAGATCCATTACACGGCAAATGTTTTAGGGACTGATCTATCTCTTTAGCCCTGCTTTCCCCCCAAATCTTCACAATATTTAATGCACTACACCCTCCTCTAACTAGGTAACACCTTTTACATAAATCAGCATGAATGGCTTCTTTCATAGTTCTCCTAATAAGTCTTCAACCCTACTCTTGGCTCTACAGTCTGCAGGTAACTTTGGTGTTTTCTACCAATAGAAAAGTGGTGACAGAGGAGTGACCTTCTAGTGTCCTTCTGTCCCAAATTCCATGCCATAGAAAAAGACATTTCCTCTTCCTCTCTGTCCTCTGTCCTTGAAATCACTCTGTCCTATCGCTTCTGTGAAAATTGGAATGGAAACCTTTGTTCCCACGGCGGTGAGGAAATGAGCTCGTTTCCAGTCTAATGAGGATGGGTGGGGGTGGGGGCTATTCCTTAGACAGCAATACTGAGACTTGGAAAGGATAAGGTAATTATTGAGATTTATACCAGTAGAGGGGGGTGGAGGGCTGGGATCAGCTCCCCCTGACTTCATGGCCCTCCTCACAGTCTTCATTACATGGAATGCATCCATAAACGACGGACTCACTCATCTGCTCTGCTGCTTCGCCCAGCAACGCTACCTAAGGGCTCCTCTCATCTCCGGCGTTGGCCTGGCAGGAGATGCTCCTTGGCCAAGTGCCCGTTTGCAAGTCTGCTTACCTGCTTACCTGCTTACTGTTGTACTTTTGAAAAAGCTCTGGGCTTATAGAGGGCTCTTTTCAATCATTGACTTGGAATTTTTTTTCCCCTCAAAATGCCAGCTAGGCAAAAATTCACTGGTATGCTATCTTTTACATCAATTCTGAAATCATGTAAAACTAGATATGTTTAAAGACAGACCTGTATATGTGCAAGTTAGCATCTCTTTCTTTCTTTCTTTCTTTCTTTCTCTCTCTCTCTCTCTCTCTCACACACACACACACACACACACGAGAGAGAGACAGAGACAGAGAGAGACAGAGAGACACAGAGAGACACAGAAAGAGAGAGACAGAGAGACAGAGAGAAAGAGACAGAGACAGAGAGAGAACCTATCTCCCCCCTCAACCCAAGTTTAAAGCCATAGTCATTTATTCTCACTTGGCTGTGAGTTAGCAGATCTATGCTGGGGAGACTCAACTCCAATTCCTGTGACCTTCATCTTCTTCCTTGACCTTGTGCCTTTTATGATGGAAAGAAACTTAAAAAACAAGTCAAAACATGGGAAGATGATTGAGTTAGGCTCAGAACTAATGATTGAGTTGACTTAGAACTGATGCAGTATTTCTGTTTCTTTTTTAATTTTTTTAACTTATGTGTATGTTTGTGTCTGTGCAAGTGACCACACTAACTGAAGGGGTCATTAATCAGATCCCCTGAGGATGGGAATTACAGGCAGTTATGAGCCATCCAGTGTGAGTGCTGGGAACCAAACTGGGGTCCTCTGCAAAATTGTGATTGGCTTTGAACCAGAAGAACTCTTGCAGATAAGCCTAAAGAGATAGAGGAGCGTGCCCTGTGTGAGAGGGCTTTGCAAAGCAACAAGGCAAAGGCGAGGCATGGGGCCAGCAACAGACTCTTCTGGAACCGTAAAACATATGGCAGAAGGTAGATTTTATCTCTGGGGCGAGAGAAAGCTTGAAACCAGGGACTGGTGTGCAAACGGCTTCAGAGGACGTACACGTGGACACAAGGAAGACGTGAGCACACGGATGTTCAGCCATTCACTCTTTGTAGCTTATATTTTCCATACATACATAAGGTCTTGCTTAATACATTTTGAGTTACTGGAATCTACATAACTAAGGAAAATGGCAAGCCAGAGACTCTCAGATTCGGGTCTATTTCAACACAGTTCTTTAAATTTATGCAATGCTGTACACATTTGTGATTTTTCTAATCTTGTTTACTCTCACTTGCCAATATAAATAATGGTGTTATTTTTACTATTTTTATTATAAATAATAATGCCAATATAAATTATCTGACATTTGGACATTGATATCATCTACATACATATTTATAAACATAGCGTGTTATTCACACTTTAAAAAGACACAGCCCTTGCATTTTAACTGAGTCCGTTTTCCTTACTTCCTTTCAAGGTAAACTCAGCTAAAGCCACAAAGTTGTTACCCCGGCGGTTATTAGTCGGGATTGATTGGGTTTGATCTCTGGGTTAATTTCACATGTAATCATATTATAGTTAGTCACACCTAGTGGCTCTATTAATTCAAATGTATTTGTACTTCCTTACCTATTAATTACAACCACCTCTGAAGACTGATAGGGTCTCAGCCACTGAAGATAAGTCACTCCCGCATATTAGGGAACAAATTACTGCTTCCCACACAAGAACTTGTAGGAATATTATTGATGCCCTCTTTCCTATCTTCCTGCATTGCAGATGAAGGCTGTACTTGCTAACTGAACAAGCACTGTGAAGACCAGGTCTACACTGGCTGACAATTTGCTTGAACCACGGTCTGGGAATGAAGCCAGTAGAGATGTGACTGTAGGGGTGGGGGCAGCACTTTTACGATATGGATGTGAATTTTATTTGTAAGATTGGTAAATGTGTGTTTGTTTGAAAGACCAGTACTTCATGTGCATTTAAATCTCTCCTAGTGTGGCTCTGACGTTTTGGAAGAAGTTGAGTGTTTTAGAAGTTAAATGACTTTCTCATGATTAATAATCAGGACTGGAACTCATATTGCATGAATAGTTATCAGTCCATTGTCCAAGGAACTCTGCTTCTTCAACCTTCTAGTGTGGACTAAAAACCAGCAGCCCTCCAGGCATCCCCCAGGCCTGCTTTCATTGCTAGACTGGGACAATATATATATATATGTACATATATATGTACATATATGTATATATATGTATATATATGTATATATATGTATATATGTGTATATATGTGTATATATGTGTATATATGTGTATATATGTATATATGTGTGTATATATGTGTATATATGTGTATATATGTATATATATGTATATATATGTATATATGTATATATATGTATATATATGTGTGTGTGTATATATATGTATATATATGTATATATATTCATTTTGTTGGTCCTCTTATCCCAAAGGCAGCACAGTCGTACAATTCATTGTCTTCCTAGTTGAATAATTATTGATTGCTTTCCAATGCATTATTATTATTATTATTAATTAGCTCTGGCTATTTTTTGTTTAGAGGACAAGAACAGAGCTGTTCTGTAGTACAACAGGCTATCAGGCTTGTTCCTCAAATCTACCTCCCCTATCTGGGCGTGGGGCTCCTTGAACTGAGCTCATCTGTAGTACCACTTCGGCAGTGGGTGATGAGGACTACGATGTATAGCTGCGAGTGCAATTAAGGTGTCATTATTGCTAAGCTCTTCAATGAACTGAACAAATCCAGATGCGGTAACTGAGAGGGGTCAGCCTAAAGCCCTGGAACTTCTTTGGTGATATTCTGTCTTTGGGGATGTTGCAGTAGGCAGACGTGACCCTGCGACTGAAGCACCGACAAATGCAGGAAATGTGATTCTTGTTCATCACAAAGTCATTTTTGGATTTTCCCAGAATACAATTCTGGCAGGGTGGTGCTGAAGGAATGCCATAGCTGCTTAGAGCACATAGTATAACTGTAGAGGATCAGAGGATCAAAGAATTCAGTTCCCAACACCCAGGAACACCTTTTAACCAACTCTAATTCCTGATCCAGGGGATCTGACGCCCTCTTCTGGCATCCGAAGGCATGAGCACTAGTATGCATGAACGAGGGTATGAACATAAATAAAAGGCAAAGGCTTCCCACCTCTCCCCAAGTAAAAGAAATCCTGACAAACCGATCTTGGGCAGGACACTTTTCCATAGAATCCTGCCCCTCTTCTGAAGAATAAAACAGAGAAGCTCGGTCTGCAGTTGTAGGAAGGCTCAGAAAAGGCACTGAAAGGGAATGCCAAATGTTTCCAGACAGTTTGTCACAGAGCGCCTGGCATCTAGTAGATGCCAGTAAACATTTGTCTTGCCTATCTGTCCATTTGGGAAGTTCTTCAATGTCCTGAAATCCTGGCATTCCTACCAAACAGCCCAAAAGACAATTTAAGAACTTATTTTACCCATTAAAAAAAAGCCTATAAAGTAACTGACTTTCCATCTGGCTTTCTAGCTTGTTTGGCCTTATGAATGGCTCTCCCAGCCATCAGCATAAGGAAGATGGTGCCAATAGGAGAGGAAGGGCTGGGCTTGAGTCACTGTGGGAAAGAAGGAGAGATAGGGAGCAGGGACAAGCCTATCAGTGTGCAGTTTGCTAAAGGGACCAGGGTTTTCCAACAGCTTTTATGCCTTCATTACTGTCCTCCCACCCCTAGCCCACAGTACTGCATGGCAAGACTGCATAAAAGCTGTCTCTTTGGTCCATCCACCCATCCATCCATTCGTCCATCCATCTGTCCATCCATCCATCCATCCATCCATCCATCCATCCATCATCCATCCACTCACCCACTTAAACACTCTTTCACTTGACCATTTCTCCATGTCTTTTATGTATGTATGTGGAAAACTTTAAAGAAAAATTACTTACTTCCTGTCTTCACTGAGTTTACAGTTTGTACTCAGTCATATGGTGCTGTGGGGAATGTTCTGGTAAGGCTTCTGGGGGGGGAAGGGGTGACTGATCTAAGGTCCCCTGAAACTCTTTGGAATGAACAAGGAAAGGAACAGAAGAGTAACAAAAGGATTTCACATTCAAAGATTCTACAAAAAGAGCCTGTTTGGGGATATAAGAACAAGTTTGATTTGGGTGTGACCCTCCTATAGACGCCCCCGGGACTATAAAAGGCTAAATCTTGGGAGGTTTCCAGATATTATCTTCTTCTAGAACCTCAATTTTCCCAGCTGTAAAATGGGACTATGTCCCTTCTTAGTAAGAATGTGATCAGCAGCAGCTGTAGGAGGTGTCAAGCCCTTCTCCTGTGGTCTCAGGCTAGAGTTGGAAGCTACTGCTCATGCCAGTTACAGAACTGGTAGCCATGGGGAGCAATGAGGGCATTGCTGCACCCAGTGGGTGCCACCTGCTTAGCAGCACCCTGGTAGCTCTTTTTCTGCGTGTCTGGGCACAGCATTCTGGGGTGTCCTCAGGGCAGGATTGTCTCAAGGACATTAGCTTCTCCTCTAGGCATCTCATGCATGCTCAAGTGAAAGAGCAGAAACTTTCGGTACATTCCAAATGGCAAGGCTTAGCTGGGAGCTGAGTTCTAAACTTAACCTGCTGTGTGCTATAGGGCAAGTCACTTGACTTCAGTGGACCTCGGCTGTGTTTTCTATAATATGGGCAGAAGATCTGTCCCCACAGATTGCTAGGAAACTTAAATCATGCTTAGCAAGGTTCATAGCAAACACCCAAAGTTAACATCTCGGCTTTTTTTTTTTTTAATTAACTTGAGTATTTCTTATTTACATTTTGAGTGTTATTCCCTTTCCCGTTTTCCGGGCAAACATCCCCCTAATCCCTCCCCCTCCCCTTCTTTATGGGTGTTCCCCTCCCCATTGCCGCCCTCCCCCCAACAATCATGTTCACTGGGGGTTCAGTCTTAGCAGGACCCAGGGCTTCCCCTTCCACTGGTGATCTTACTAGGATATTCATTGCTACCTATGAGGTCAGAGTCCATGGTCAGTCCACATCTCAGCTTTTTTTTGTTGGGAGCTTTGAAACTTCAGCTTGCTTTCTCATCTCAAGACCCTTACTTCTTCCAGCAGCAATGACGAGGCCATAGCTACTACTACTGTGTTTTAGGATAGTTCTCGCCCATGAGTGGTCAGAACATAGAGGAATTCTGGATGGAACACCCTAGTGCATCTGTGAATGACACCCAAGCTGGCAAGTGACTTTTAATAAGTGCCTAGAACGTTCATAAGTTGGAGCAGAGACTGAAGGAATGGCCATCCAGAGCCTGTCTCACCTGGGGATCCAGCCCATACACATACAGCCACCAAACCCAGACACTATTGCTGATGGCAGGAGCCTGATATAGCTGTCTCCTGAAAGGCTCAACCAGAGCATGACAAATACAGAGGCAGATGCTCACAGCCAACCATTGAACTGAGAACGGGATCCCTGTTGGAGGAGTTAGAGAAAAGACTGAAAGAGCTGAAGGGGTTTGCAACCCCATAAGAACAACAATACCAACCAACCAGAGCTCCCAGGAACTAAACCACCACCCAAAGAGTACACATGGAGAAACCCATGGCTCCAGCTGCATATGTAGCAGAGGATGGCCTTGTTGGGCACCAATAGGAGAAGCCCTTGGTCCTGCCAAGGCTGGACCTCCCCAGTGTAAGGGAATATCAGGGCAGGGAGGCAGGAAAGGGTGGGTGGATGGGTGGGGGAACACCCTCATAGAAGAAGGGAGGGGGATGGGATAGGGGGATTAAGGATGGGAAACCAGGAAAGGGGATAACATTTGAAATGTAAATTTTAAAAATCCAATAAAAAGAAAGTCAATCTTCAACATAGACAAGTCTGCCCACCACGCAGTTACAAGTTGTGGAGACCAGAGAATGAGGGGTGAAGAAAATGAAGAATATGAGAAGACCCCAGAATATGGAGAGCCTTATGTTCATTAGAGCTGTGGAAGGCACGGGGCTTTCTCAGCATCATAACACTGCCTGACTGGGTGCCTTTGGTTGAGTCCACAAGTGTTTATTGAACATTTCCTATACGCTAGGCACTGTTCTAGTCTTGAGGACTTCACACAGGAGTCAAATCTACATATGACTTCAGTGGCTGCCGAGAAGAAGGCTAGTCAACTCCCTCAGGATTCCACGCACCTCACTTCTTCCACAGGACAAGATGCACTCACAAGGTCCACAGGCAAGGTTTGGTAGAAGCTGTGGCTGTGAGCATCTGTGGCTGACCCCTGTTCACTCCCGGAAGCTGTGTCACTTGTTCCAAAATTCCAACAGTGTCACTCTCCTGCACCCCGCCCCCACCCCCAAGCAGCTTCTCCAGCCTGTGAGGAATGAGGAAAGGAGCACCCGAGGAAATGCAACAAAACCAGGTGTGAGCCGAGAGACGCTCATACTCGGCGAGTCCTGGTGTCAACGGTTATGGCGATACTCCATGGCACTTCCGGTGCTAAGAAGATAACAGAAGATGGGGATGTGGGTGGGAGCATGGAATGCAGGGAAAGAGAAAGCTTATCCTCCCAGGAAAGAGCACTGATTCAAACAGTGTCCCTTAACAGTGAGTATCTGTACAGAGTGCACTCTCTAAGCTTCAGAGCCTTGCAGGCTCACACATTTTTTTCCTACTGGAGGTCAGAGTGCAATCAATGATTAGAATATGAGGAGTGGTGGGCAGTGAGCCCCCGAGGAAGGTAAAGGAATAAAGGCTTAGGAGTGACAGAGACTCATGGCTTAAATGACATATTAGCATGTTAATCCTAACACCCAGGGAATTTTTGTCCTGAGACTAATCATTTTTTCTGGAGGAAAGCAATTTATTGTCTGATTCTAGATAATATGCTTAATTCATCCCCAATTTTTCTGAAATAAGCCTAAGTTAGATCATTTAGGCAAAAAATAAATGAACCTTTGGAAACAAAAAAAAAAAAAAAAGAAAGAAAAAAACCTTCAATCTCATTCAGCCTAGATCAATGAAGCGTGTAGCCCTCCTGAGTCTTTCCTCTCCCTTCTCCTTCCCTCCTCAGACTCCTCTCTTGCACATTCACAGCTTAAAAAGGGTTATAGCACAGCATGTCACAATATTCCTTGATAAACTTTCCTGATGGGTAGGCCTGTCTACATTATTTTATGTAACTGCTCTATCTACATATGCAAATTCAATCAACTCATGCCCAGTAGTTGAGCATTCCGTTAAATATTTCCACACTGACCCTCTAAATATTTGGCCATGTCCTTGATGAGTTAGCAGTTTAAGGGACCCAGAAGTGCTGTGTGGACCTTGTGGGGTTATTGTGATCTAGGGAGACGGTTTATTGTTCTTGAGGAAGCTTCCTATCCTCACCCTTGAACTTGGATTGGTAACAATGCCCTCCTTAAAGGGCATTCCAAGGAAGAAAGCAGGTAAGCAAGCAGGGATGTGCCCCAGTCAGGGCAACAGCTGATACGTGCCAGAACCATGGCATATTTAATCTCCAAGGGAGCACGCTATCATCCCTGTCTTACAGAACTGGAAGCTAAGGCTTGGGAGGCTAGATCCATCACTCAAGAGATGGAACCAGTCAAGAGTCAGTCCTTATCTGTCACCTCATTCCAAGATGGGTAACCACAGCAACCAAATGACACACTAGCACTTTAAAGGCCAAGTCCCTGGGACCTGAGGCTTTACCATCTTGGGTGACTTGGGTTCAGGTCCCTGGGGGATTTTCTTTCCCCAGTTATTTTAGAACTAAGTCCTATTCATCTCCATGGGTGTTTGCTGTCAGGTCGTACAACAGGCACTGGGGAATCACTGACCACAGCAGACCCACTTAGGCTGGAATGGCCACTCGACGTTCTTGTCCATCTTGTGCAGATCCTACTGGTTTCCTTCTGGTTCTTGTATCTGAAGAATGAGCAGATGGCTCTCTGCACGTGTTATTCTGAGTTGGGGGAAGTGGAGGTACCCAGTAGGAAGGACCTCAACACAGTCTATAGCTTAGTACCACAGCTCTTTCCTAAACGGAGCTCTACATCTGTGCCCTACACAGACCACCACAGCTACCAGGTTAGCTTGGTGCCCTCTATCAGCCTCCCCTGGCACATGCCAGCATCACTGAAACACTGTTGCAGTTTTTTCTGGTCCGTGATGGTCCGAAATGGCTTGATTAAGGTAGGTGGGTCTCCATGGGTGGAGATCCTAAGCATCTCAGAGTTTAGAGGCATCTCTCTATGGCATTTTACCAAGGTTGGCCATCTTTATGGACGTTGTGCCAAGGTAGCCAGGTCATGAAAGGTTCTGCGATCAGCAGCTAACCCAGAACCATGAATTTCTCTTCTCCTCAAGCTGTTTGCTAAGTGCCACCCTCTGTGCAAGATTCATCCAGTCAACAACTACTGCCTGTGTGCCTACTGTGTACCAGGTGCTATTCTGCTGCCTCAGGAACTCGGGACACAGTAGGTAAGAATATATAGTTTCTCACTCAAAGACCCTATCGACTTCAGCTTTCTTTATGAAAGGGTTTCTCTTGGGACCCTGAATGTCTTTTCTAATGATTTGGTTTTCAGAGGGTCCCTGTAAAGCCATTATCTATGTCTATACAGGTCATAATTCTAACTTAAACAAAATTTAATTCCCCTCAACAAAGACCATTAGCTCTCAGTACTTTCACTTAAGGCCATGGTCTCTTGTGCCAGGCTTCCTAGGTCCAAGCCCTGACACTATGCTCCACTGACTGAGAGTAGCCATTTAACCTTTCATGCTTAGTTGTCTGGGATTACTTTTTTGTCAACTTGACACAAACTAGGATTAACTGGGAAGAGGAACCTCAATTGAGAAAATGCTATTTCTCAATCAGATTGTCCTATAGGCAAGTCTGTGGGGACATTTTCTTGATTAATGACTAGTGTAAGAGAATCAAGCTCACTGTGGGCAGATGTTCCCAGGTGGAATGAGAATGCAAGCTGAGTAAGCTATGAATAGCAAGCTGGTCAAGAGTACTCCTCCACAGCCTCTGTTCCAGGTCCCACCTCCAGGGTCCTGCCCCAAGTGCCCATGTGACTTCCTTACATAAGGGCTATGATCAGGATCGATAAGCCAAAAAAGCCCTTTCCCTCCTAAGTTGCCTTTTGTCATGGAGTTTTATTACAACAGTACAGAGCACATGAAAACTTGTCTTCATTCTAAGTTGGGCCAACAGTAGTAGTTACACCATCAAGGGCTGGAGTGCCTACTGCCAGGGGCTGTTCCAAGTTCTTTGCACATTGACACAAGGTAGCCATTATGAATACCCTCTACTACATAGTAGTAGTAAGACCCATAGTCAAAATATAAAAAAAATAAGTACACAAAGGAATCAACTTGAGACTGCCAAAGGATTTAAACAAGCAGCTTTGGTAGTACCAGAAAATTGTTATTGTTATTGCCATGAACGGTCATTTAAACTAAGACGCCAAGCGCTAGATAGGCAAATTTTAACCACGATGAAAAGTACATAAAAGGCTGGTGAAGTGGATCTGTGTGTAAGAGCCCTTGCTGTCAAGCCTGATGCCACGAACCCACATGGTGGAAGGAAGACACTGACTCCCTCAAGTTGTCCTCAGCGCTCCCGTTCATGCCCCACCTCCTTTAAATAACACTCGAAAAATAAAAGCACACTGGGACCGTATCGATGGGAGAGGCCTGCCCTGTCACATGAGGCCATGGTGATCTTCAGATCCACCGAGGGCCATGTCTGGGTGGTTCTGCTGCAGCCAGGGTCCGAGTTGATGTCTGTGGCCTGTGTTACCATTGAAGGCTACTTGGATCTTCATGCTCTGTGCTGTAGCCTGAAGCCATGTTGATGTCTGTGGGCTGTGGGGGCACCGAGGACCATGTTGACGTGAATGGTTTGTGCTGCCACCAAGCACTGTCACAGTGGCTCGTGCAGCAGCAGAGGGCCAGGTTGATGTCTGTGGAGCGCATGCTGAGGTCAGTGGCACATGCTGATGCCAGGGATCAAGTAGATGTCCGTGGTCCACGGTGTCACCAGACACCATGTGTAAGTCCATGACTAATGCTATCGCTGACAGTAATGGGCAAGGAAATTACGTTTGCCATGGCATTGACGACCGCAGACTCACGGTTGAGAAAGAGGACCACAGAAGGCTTCTGTGACAAGCCCTACCCCCAGCTCCAGAACAATAGCATCCTATACAGAAAGCCAAGGATGAGAACTCTTAACGATTGTGACAAGATTGTAGCTCTCCAACACTGATGGCTTCTGACAGTGGTAGGTGGCAGGGGGGAGGGGACATGGCAATGACTCAATTTCTCTTAAGGGATCAGTCATTTGACCACGTTCCGGTGAGTATATGAGGAACATAAATTGGACTTGTTTGTTTTCTTCTTTTGGAGGGGGTGAAGTGGGGGAGATCCCAAGGGTAGGGCAGGACTGGGAGGGCTGGGAAGTGATGGTACTAAGGGTTCAGGATGTAAAATTCAGAAATAATCAAGGGAGACCAAAGTGTGGACACTTCAGTTCTTCTTAGAAGGGGGAACAAAGTACTCATGGGAGGAAATATAGGGACTGAAGGAAAGGCCATCCAGAGACTGCCCCCACTGGGGATCCATCCCATCTGTAGCAGCGAGCTATTGTTTGTTTGATATAGGGTCTTATTCATCCCAGGCTGACCTTGAACTCACTATTAGCAAGGATGATCTTGAACTTTTTGCCTCTGCTTCCCTGAGTGAAGTGCTGGGATTTATAGGGCGTGTGCCACCCTGCTCGTTCATGTAGCACTCGGGTCGTTAAACCCAGCATTTAGGGCAAGCAGTCTGCCAACTAAGCTATATCTTTAGCCCCAGAGTCTAAAATATTAGTGGTGTAACCATCTCAGGGTGGGGAGGTGGTTTGAGGGGGGCACTTTTCATGGTTCCTAGAGAACCATTTCCTTAATATTCAGGAAAAATAATGCCATGAATCCTGAAAGATTATAAGTGAGGAAACGTCTCAGAACCACATCTGTCTCAGTTCGCAGTTTCGCATCCCCCTTGAGGGCACTGAGCCTGACAGGCTCCTGAGGCCACCTGACTTGGTGACCCCCCATTTCCTGAAGCGTATGAGACCTTTACACAACCTGTGCGGCCTCTTGAATCATGAACCCCATTACTCACTTAGCTTCTTTATAGCTTTAATTATGACCTTTTAGACTACGTGAAAAAGAAGTATAATTTTGCTTTAAGAGATATGCCAGGCCTACACTCCCAACATTTCCAGGTTTCATAGAAATTGCAAGGATCATAGAAATTTAACCTGATAATTACTTCGATATTTCAAGGCACACAGTTTTACTCTCCTAGAATAATTACGGGTTGTTGTTTTTTTTTCTCCCAAAGTATTTTACTTCTCTGTTAATACAGATTGTCCTGGCTTCTGTTGTACGTGCCTGGAGATGGGAAAATGAGGGCCATCCTCAAAGATTCCTGGTCCACAGCATCCTGCTCTTAATGTATTCTACTTCATTAACCGCTATTACAGCTTTTCTCAAATTATAAGTTTTATGTGGTCCAGGAAAATATGCATAGCTTGAGTATCTCTACCCCCAAAAGTGCTTTTGGGTACTTTAGAGTGTTTGTATGTGTGTAATGAGATATAATGAGACATCCTGCTTCGTCCAGGGTGAATAGACAGGCAATGAACAGTTAGGTTTTTTGGTTTTGTTTTGTTTTGTTTTGTTTTGTTTTGTTTTTTTCACAAATGACTGAGTCAATATATTTAGAAGATGAACCAGTTGTATCTGTGTATTCTCTGTTTGTGAGGGGGGGAAGAGAGGGAAAGGGGTGTAAGAAGGAACAGGAGTGTGAGAATGTGGTTGTGTGTGCGTGTGTGCGTGCGTGCATGTGTGCGTGCGTGTATGTGCTTGTGTGTGGCAGGGGGAGGGAGAGGAATGTGAGGAGAGACAGAAGCATGAGAATGTGGTTGTGTGTGTTTGTGCGCACATGCGCGTGTATCTGTGTGTGTGTGTGTGTGTGTGTGTGTGTGTGTGTGTGTGTAGGCATGCACATGACATGGACTTGGAAGACAAGGGACGACATCAGCTTTCAGCCCTCGACTTTCTCCTTGTTCACTGCTGTGCACACCAGGCTAGCTGACTCTCAAGGTCCCACATTTCTCTCTGCCTCCCATCCCCTGGTGGGAACATGCTAGGATTATAGATGCCTGTGATGCTGAGTTCGGCTTTTATGTGAGTTCTGAGGATCGGAAGTCAGGTCATCGGGGTTCATGGTGATACTTAACACACTGAGCCATCTCTCCAGCCTGTGTGTTGGTGTATTCTAGGCAACTTAGACGTCATCAAATCCCTGGAACATCCTAGATGCTATGAAACCATTGCTTTTATGAGACCATTGGAGGCAGGACCCAGGATTCTCACAGTTTATAAAGAGTGTCTCATCTAACCCTTCAACGGTGACTGAGGCAATAACACAGGATCTAAAAGCAAATCAGACATGCTTTGCTGTAAAGAGTGTGAATACATGTCAAGCATGACAAACAACCACAGTTGACCTCCAGACAATTGAAATGGGCTTTGGGTGCTAAGTCTCTCAGATTAAAACCATCTCTGCCGCCCAGAGTTAGAACATGGGTTTCCAGAGATTTGAGAGTGGAATTGAAATAACAAGAAATCGGGATGTGTGTGTGTGTGGGGGGGGTGTTGATCTAGTGAGGAGGCCCAGCACATTATGAGGCTGTCGAAGGGTTTGTTTCTAACATGTGATCCCCCATAGTAAATGCTCAGTAAATGTGAACGATTAACAAATCACCTCACTTCAGGGTGTACACAAAGGGCCGGTGAGGCTGGCATTATTTTGGGCATTTGACAGATGAGCAAACAGAAGTCTAGCTAGGCTGAAGTAGCGTGAAGTACACACAATAGGACCGGAGCGAGGCTTGGGACTAGAGTTGTGTACCACACGCTTGGCTCCTTTTCTGTAGACACTGGGGATCTTACTCAGACATCATGCTCACAGGGCAAGCATTCCACTGACTGAGCCATTTCCCTAGCCCAATTATTAATCTTTTAATGTTAAGTTAAAGACATAAAAAGTAATGTGTTCCACTGTGGTGCTTTCAGATGCATTTACCTACATTCTTGTATTTGTTAAAAAAAAAAAATCCTTTGGCTGGCTCTTAATTTCAGGTTCCCTTCCCCACTCCGGCACAGAGTTTCTGAGAAAAGAACTGAAAAAGTCCAGGAAACACAGAAAGTGTTTAGATACACATTTTTTTTTTTGGTGTAATTTCCCTCTTCCCATCCCCCATTGTTGAAAAGCAAGAGGCAAAAGAACTTGGCACCGTTTCTACCATGCGGCTTCTTCTGGGCCTCTCAAACATTCGGATCCCTGGAAAGCCAGGATTCATGCTTACCTCCACTCTTCATTAAGTTGGCCGTGGTGTGAGGTGGGGCAGGCAGGCTGCCGGTGCCGTGGGTGGGCATGCTGAATAACACCAGCGCCACAGCTGTGTCTGCCCTTGTCAGTGGGCCAGGCTGCCTTCCCCAGTCTGTTCCTGCCTGCTACCTGCCCTCGCCCATCTGCCACAGAATTCATAAAGTGCTGAAGATCACAAACATCTGAACCCATTATAGCAAACATACTTCAATTACATTCTGATTGTGGGCTTGGCTTCCTCCAAGCCGGGAGAACAATGGTGTGAGGATCGAATTCTCCCCACAAAAGAGGCACTAATCGCTAGGTAGTTCTGTTACTTGGGGTGTGTTAAGAAAGAAGCCATTCTCCTTGATTCTGCTGTGTGCCATTCAGTTACCTGGCAAAGCACACCCCAGATGTAAAGAAAGGATGTGGAGAGAGAGAGAGAGAGAGAGAGAGAGAGAGAGAGAGAGAGAGAGAGAGAGAGAGATTGAGATTTAAGGCTGTCTTGAGAGACTTCCCACAGCTGCAAACTGGTCTGTTTTCTTTCTCCCTTGAGGATCAAAAGGTTGGCTTGTTAAAATGTCCCTCACTTTCCTGGAGTTACCTGACCTGACAGTTGGTGCACACCATGGAAATTATGACCACTTTTCTAAGGATATTAAAGAATTAACTGGGGCTCTCCTGCAGCTGACAGAGATAGACACAGATACTTACACCCAACCATTGGGCTGAAGTCGGAGACCCCTGTGGTTGAATTAGGGGATGAACTGAAGAAGCTGAAGGGGAGGGCGACCCCATA
Organism: Rattus rattus; assembly: GCF_011064425.1. Lineage (NCBI taxonomy): Eukaryota > Metazoa > Chordata > Mammalia > Rodentia > Muridae > Rattus > Rattus rattus. The sequence continues at coordinate 83,407,533 of NC_046158.1, read as the reverse complement.
GAAAGACCAGCAGTCAAAACTAACCCAGACCCCAGGGAGCTCCCAGAGACAGCCACCAACCAGGCAGCACACACGGGCAGCTGGTCCAAGGCCACTGGCACATATATAGCAGAAGATTGCCTGGTCTGGCCTCAGTGGGAGAAGACAAACCTAATCCTTGAGAGACTTGAGGTCCAAGGGAAGGAGGCCTGGTGGTGAGGGAAGCACCATCTAGGAGGCAAGGGGGAGGAGGAATGGGATAAGGAACTGTGGGAGGGGTCTGGGAGGGTGGCAATGGTTGAATTGCAAAATATAATAATAATAATAATAATAATAATAATAATAATAGGATAAACTTGAGGTGGAGAGCTGGATCAGCAGGTAAGAGCTCTTGATGTGCAAGCATGAGGACCCAAATCTCAAGAACCCACAGGAAAGGTTGGGTATGGCCATCTTCCTGTCAGCACAGCATCAGACAGGGTGGGCACAGGAGGGTCATGGGGCTTGCTGGTAGCCAGATAGCTTCTGGCTCGCAGAGAGACCCTGTCTCAAGGGGGAAAGGTAGAGAGGGCTACAGAAGGACACCTGATGCCACATAGGTTATTTCCTGAGGAAGAACAAGCTGGGGGTATTCAGGCACCAGCATCCTTCATGCTGGTGGTTTCCTAAAGTGTGCTAATGAGAAGCGTGGCATTTACAGCCTGCTACGTGTACAGGAGAGACACAGGGCATCGACACTGCCTATGATGTCTGTCTTGGACTGTCACTGTGGCCAGAGAGAAGAGGGGGCGTTTAGCAATCCTGTCCTGAAATTCAGAGTTCCCCGCCTTGGGTTAATGCATTTTGAGTGGCCTGTGATTCACTAGCACAGACAGTGAAGTTCTGTCCTGGAGTCAGAGTCATGAGCTAGTGTACCCCCATCCCCCCACCGCATTCCCTGTCCCCAGTACAGACTTACGGACTTTGCCTAAAACTAGAGTTCTGACTCTCACAGGCCAGGGGCTGAGAACCCTGTGGTTCTCATAGACTCTGACTGTGCTCCTTAGGAGTTCGTGGGGAGCAACATAGTGTTCCTAGCCTCCAGGATCCTTAGGTTGTGCTTCCCTAACTATCCAGGGATTCAGGAAGAAAACTGGGGCCCCTAAATTCACTTGTTCTTGTGAGAACCAGCAGGAGCAGCCGTCTTTCATTCCTTTGGGGTTTCAGAGTTCGGGACCAACCGCGTCTACTTTTTCTGTCTTGAACCAGGGAGCCTAAAGGTCCAAGCAAGGCAACATCATTTCTACTTTACAGGGGACACAGCTGTACCTTCAACAGCTCCCTACATCCAAAAGATAATGCGGATTCCTGGTGATGAACGGAGACACAGAACTAGATCCAACTCAAAGCCGGGAGCCATTTTCCCTCTCTTCGGTTAATGTAGACGTTAATGCTCAGGTTCCACTGAATGAAATTCCATAAAGAGTGATAGGGAATTGCCGAAGCTTCTCCGGGGAAGGGGCCTTGCCATTGTCCCCTAATCTGTGGTTTCTGTGTCGCTCAAGGCAAGGAACAAATGGGAGACAATGATAAGACCAGTGCAGACGCTGCTCAGATAGGGCAGGGATCCCACAGCAGCAACATCCTAGCCTCAAATCCCTCCAACCCCCCAAATCCCCCTAACCTCCCAACCCCCTAACCACAGTTGTCTGCCTGACACAACTAGAGTCACCTGGGAAGAGAGAACCTTAACTAAAGAATTGCTTCTAACAGATTGGCCCGTGGCTATGTCTGTGAGGAGTTGATTGGTTCTTGATTGATGATTGACATCCAAGAGCCCAGCCTACTGTTAGGGGAGCCATCCTTAGGCAGGTGAGCATTAGAGCAAAGGGCAGCCAGTTAGCAGCATGCCTCTTGAGTCCCTACCCTGACTCCCCTGATGTTAGACCGTGACCTATGCATAAGGCAAGTAAACACTCCCTCCCAGAGTTGTTTTTCATTATGGTGTTTATCATAACAGGAAGCAAACCAGAACAATCATTTCTAAGAACATCCTTGCAGGAGGCCAGGAATACAGGAAGGTTCTGGTATTATCTCCCTGGGCCTCTTCTTAGAAGCTGTGGCTATGGAACTGAAACTGAGGGAAGGTGCCCAGATACCCTGTGGCAGACTGAGAACCTTATCTCTCTTCCTGTACACCATCCCAACTTGTGCCATAGTCTCTTTCATAGTCCCCAGATTAGCAGCTAGATGGTACCCTATTTCCAGAGAAGGCTCTTCTACTGTGTAGGAACTCTGTTCACTCCCCATCCTCTCTTTAAGATCCCATCCATGAGCCCATAATAAACTGCTCTTAAAACTCACTTCGAGAATCAGAGAAAGAACTGGAAGAGCTTGAAGGGGCTCAAGACCCCATATGTACAACAATGCCAAGCAACCAGAGCTTCCAGGGACTAAGCCACTACCTAAAGACTATACATGGACTGACCCTGGACTCTGACCTCATAGGTAGCAATGAATAGCCTAGTAAGAGCACCAGTGGAAGGGGAAGCCCTGGGTCCTGCTAAGACTGAACCCCCAGTGAACTAGACTGTTGGGGGGAGGGCGGCAATGGGGGGAGGGTGGGGAGGGGAACACCCATAAGGAAGAGGAGGGGGGGGGATGTTTGCCGGAAACAGGGAAAGGAATAACACCGAAATGTATATAAGAAATATTCAAGTTAATAAAAAAAAAAAAAAAACTCACTTCGAGTGGCCTGTGTACGTCATTCTTTGAGATAGCAAGAACCTGAAAGCCACAAGCTTAGGTTGGTCTTGGTGGATGTATAGTTTCTGGGACCCCACTTCCTGAGCCAAGAAAGGCTCCGTTTGTCATGCTCAGCAATACCCAAGTTTTCTCAGGTCAGCAACATTGTTGGATCACATCAATACTAAAGAAAGAGCAGCTTTGAAAATTTCTGGGGCCGGGGCTGTTGTAACATTAAAAACAAACAAACAAATAAATAAACAGACTGTTGAGGTAAGAACAGAGTAGCTATGCACATATTGGTACCTACCTCATCTGTTTAAGATTATGTGAAAGAGAGAGAAAAGAAAGACGAAGCAACTTGCCTGGTGGCAGGGTTGGGGTGGGAACTGATGCTGTATCTGGTCCCAAGCCTGGCTGCTAACAGGATGCTGCACTTGGTTATACTGCATCTAAACCCCACAAGCTGAGGGTTCAAGCCTCCTTCGTCACTTTGTGAATGAGAAGACAGAAAGTTTTGTCCCAGGGCCTGCAGGTTGGAGGAATTGCTGGGGAGATTAGAAAATGCCTAAAACAGTGTTTCTCAGCCTTCCTAATGCACCTCCTCATGTTATGGTGACACCCACTATAAAATTATTTTCGTTGCTACTTCACAACTGTAATTTTGCTACTGTTACGAATCATGATTGTAAATATATGTTGTGCAGGATATCTGATATGTGACCCCTGTGAAAGAGTCATTTGACCCACAAGTTGAGAACCACTAGCCTAAAAGAACATGGTAACGAAGGGGGCCAATAGAAGGAAAGGGAAAGGGGGATGGTCTAAGAGTGGGTGTGGCCTAAGAGTGGGTGTGGTCTGAGTCTGGGTGGTTGGGTAGTGAGAAGGCTCAGTGAATAAAGCCTGCCAACCCCAGTACCCACATGGTGGAAGGAAGGAGAGAATAGACTTCTAAGCTATGTGCTTCAACTTTGATATGTGCCCTATAAGGCACACATAATTACGCAAACCAAACACACAGAGAGAGAGAGAGAGAGAGAGAGAGAGAGAGAGAGAGAGAGAGAGAGAGAGAGAGAGAGAGAGAGAGAAAGTAAAACAATAAAAAATATTTTAAAGTGTCGGGGGAATGTTATGAATTAAATGCACATAGGCTTTACTTTTCTGCAAGGTATATATTTAAACGACACACTCCCGGGCACCAAGACACAACAATGGAGCATTACAGACAGGTGAACTGAGGGCCCTCGAGTTGTCTGGGTGAAGGCTAAGCAATCCCCCAACAGAGATGGAGGTGAGGGGAGCAGAGTGTAGACTTGGGGAGAGCCAGCTTGTAAACCTTTCGACGGAGTATGGAGTACGCAGTCTCCGCTGCAGCTAGGCATGGAGGTGGCCGAGCTACGCTGCTCGTCTCGCTGCGGGCCGTTACTTCTGCTTTATGAAACATTAGTTAGTTCGCACCTCCCACCCCATCTTAATGATTTGCAATGAGCCGTGATAGGCTCACATACAACCCTGCAGCTTGAAATTCCCCACCAGGCAAATCTGAAATTATTCACATTTTTCTTGCAGATTTTTCACGAAATGAATGGCTGATGAAATAACTCTCAAATGGCTTTGCGTTTTATGCTAAGGATTCCGCCCTTCCCCTTCGATGGGTGCCTGTCTTCATGCCTCAGCTACCCCGAGCCCTCCTCTTTCCTGTTTATGTTTATTTTGGAAGCAAAATGTGTTTACAAAAATCAGTTAAAAAGTGTTAATGATCAGTTTCCAGAATACTAATGCGAATTTAAATTACTTTCACATGAATCAAGACAAATTAAAATTGCCATTTGATCACAAACTGTTTTAAATTCATGTTGTAAGTAGGTGCAACCAATCTGGATATACGCTTCTTTAAAAAAAAAGAATAGCAGTCTAAAAATAACCATTTTAGCTAGGCATGGCGGCACATGCCTCTAATCACAGCACTCTGGAGGGGAGGTGGAGGCAGGAGGTTCAGGGCTGGTCCGGCTCCACGAGACTCTGTCTCAAACCAAGCCAAATAAAAATTTACAACAAAATTAATACAACCATTCCGATGGCATCAAGAAGTTCAGTGCAGGAAGTGTCTTCCCAGGAGTAATGATGTCAATTTTTGGTTCTCTGTATGGGAGAAGGTAGTGGGTGATAAAACTCTGCTTCCTGAGAAGGCGAGGTACCTCTGCACATAGCTGTCAAGACTCAGTTAGAGCCTAGAAGTGCACACTTTGAAAATCTTTTTAGTGATTCTTTTGTGAGTTTCACACCATGCACAATCCCACTCATCTCCCTGTCCCTTCTGACCTTGCATCCTACCTTCTCCCAAGTAGGATAGAATTTTAAAAAATTTGTCACGGAAGCTGTAGTGTGTCACAGTGTGACTACAGTCTATGCTTCTGTCCACCCATCTTTACTTGCAAACGTTCATTGCAAGGAGTCACTGCTCTGGTTTGAGGCCTCTGGCTTCTGCTGCACCATCAATACTAGATCTGCATGGGGGTGCTTCCTAGTTATCCTGTTGTTGTCCTGTGTCATGGAGAGCCTGCAGCTTTGGATCTGTAGGACCAGCCCTTTCACACCACCCAGCAGTTCACAGGTGGGGTAGATTTTGGGGTAGCCAACTCAAAGCCCTGGAACTGGCCCCGGTGGTAGCTGAGTTGGTCAGCCCACCAGCTCCCCTGCACCCACACCACCAGGAGGAGCTCTCTAGCACTGCCCCAGCTAGCTTGCCTCGAATCAAAGCTGTCAAGGGGCAGGGACAACTCTCCCACACTCATACCCTTGGCCAGCTCACCTGAGCCCCCACACCATGTCAGCTCTACTGTACTGCCCAGGCGAGGGACGGGGCCAGCTTAGAAGCAGTGAGTGCCTCAGAAGCCCAGCCCAGGGATAAATGCATAGTCTTTGCTGATAACATGAGCCTGAGGCATCAACACAGACCCTGGCTGTGATAGGACCATAGACCTAGATATGGTCCCAGGTAGCAGCGTGGACCCAGATGTCACCATGGCCTCAGGTGGCAGCATAGGTCACTCAGATAAGCTTGTCCCCCTGCAGCAGCAAGGCCCTCAGACATGGTCTCCGGTGGCAGCCCAGACCGCGGACGTCAACATGGCCTTTGGTGATAACTCAGGACACAGACATGGACACAGACTCCAGCAGCCATGGGAGCACAGACCCATGGCCTTTGGCCAAAGCCCAGGCCTAGGCATCACCATGGCCTCAGATGGTTGTACAAACTCCTCATATCTGCCTGCTCCTCACCACTGTTAGGTCTCCAGTTCCACCTTTCTCCACAGTACACAAACCCCTTGGTTCTGCTTTCTCTCCTGTCTCTCCACGGTCTCTTTCCCATCATTGTAGTGGCTTCCAAATTGGGCACTTGGGTGTCTTTCTTCAGACCTCCCATATCTGTACAATGAAAGTATGAATAAAAGCAGCTAAGTGAATTACAAAATTTAACTCAAGGTTTAACTCAAAGCCCTGGACCTGAGCCTGGTTGGTAGTTTTTTGCTCCAATCCAGTGTGTGTGTGTGTGTGTGTGTGTGTGTGTGTGTGTGTGTGTGTGTGTGTGTGTGTGTGTGTGTGTGTGTGTGTGTGTGTATGAAGTTCATGCTCAGCTAGAGTAGAAAATGGAGGCTCTGCTCAGATTTCCTTCTTCCCTGTGCTCTCCTCTCTGCTGTTGATGAGGCTTCTTCTGGAGTTGGGGGGTGGCTGTAAGTCTGGACTTTGCAGGATGGCACATCTGTACCCCAGAATCTGGCTGGATATGCCCTTTTCTGTGCCTTCATCTCCCATCTACAATGCCAATGGAAACTCATGAGGGAATCTGACCCTTCTGGAGGAGCAGAAGGCACCTAGCCTCTCCAGGCTCTGAAGATCAAGGTTTGTGACTTCCCAGGCCTTCCGTGGGTTCTAGAGAAAAGAAAGCCACACTTGAGTTGAAGGAGAAAGGAAAGCTGGCTTTCTCATCAGACAAGAGATGTCCCCTCATCCACAACTGTCCACTCTTGTTCAAAGTCTGGACTGGACTGGAGTCTGTCTGAGGAAAGTCTCCAGGGAGTAACTTTTTAAGAAAGTCTTGTTAAAGCCGTTTCTTAGTAAAACCAGAGGAGTTGGCAAAAGGTAAAGCTGCCATTCTGCATCCAGCACTGTAGGAAATAAGGCAGCCAGGAGTACAAGCCAGGCCTGTGTCCAACACAATTCAACTCTAGATTCTCTGAGCACGCTCAAAGGGCCAGTGTCTCTGCTTTATAATATGTCTATGTCAGGGGTTTGGGTCACAGTCACAGAAGCACATGGAAGTGGGTGAGATTTAACCATGATGATGCCCAGTGTTTTGAACATCCTCCTTCATGGTGGCCAAGGGTTCTTTGGCTCTTGGCTACATAGACTAGAATCTTATGAAATGTTTCTAAACAACTTTAAGAACATTCAAGTATGTACCTTCAAGAAGAAGCAAAGAGTAGTTTCAGAAGTCATGAGATTTGGGGAGAATGGCATGCAGGGGCCCTGGAGAATAAGCCCGAAGCAAAGCTCTGGAGTAAGCTCAAAGGGGAGACTCTTCTTTTTCAAAGGTCTGGCACCCAGGACTTGGCTCGTCACCTAGACATCAGCCAGAAAAGAGCCAACAGAACCTCAAGTAGCATGAAACTTCATTTCTTAACTTTCTGATGCAGGGCAGTGCAAAGGGAACTAGATGACTTTGAACTTGAGCGCCTTGGACAACACCCCAGTTCTGTTCTCATCTGAACCTTACACCTCCTATGAGGTTGAGGTTACCCTTCCAAGCCTCAGTTTAGTTCACTTGTAGGAGCATCGTAAGGACCCTTATCTTCCAAGAAGTTGAATCCATATTTGGGGAGGTTTTTGACATTGTGGGTGCTTAATGAGTAGCAGCTATTACTGTTATAATCTATATTCTCCATATCCCTTTGAAAGAATGTCTGGTCAGGAGCCCCTTGAGTGTGAAATCTGGCCTATGCTATATTAGATGGGTTGTATATTTTAGAGAAAAAGCAGGAAGGAATGACCAAGAGTCCTGGAGAGGTCAAGGACAGGTCACATCGGGGGCCCTAAGCATGGGAGCATCTTCTAAAACTGTGCCGATCTTCTTTGCAAAGAAGACTGTGCTTGTAAGATAATGTAAGGGGGGAGGGGAGCAGAGAGCATGGGAGGCACTCAGAGATGCTGTCCAGGGGAAACATCAGGGCATTGTCATGACTTGGGCTCCTGGGTTTATGTCCTGAATTGTCACTGGAGAAGAGAAATCTTGAACAATTTATTGAACCCCCCTTTGGCTCTATTTCCTTATCACGAATGGGTGGTAGAGAGCCTCTGTTGCAGGGACCCAGAGACATTTTCTGTGCTTTTGAGATTTTTCAAGTTAATAAGGATCTACTGGTGTGACCTTGATGGATCTTGGCAGAAAAACCCATAGAAAGTGCAAAGGAAAAGCTCATCTCTGTGTTCCTTACCCCTTCCTGGCATGCATACACACACAGACACATGCAGACATACACACAGTGAACACTGCCTTCTTTGGAAGTAAAAGCCCTCCTAAGGCAGAAGGAACACACTTGTGCTGAGAGAATCATGAGGACTGACTGCTTCTCCATGTCCTTCAACGAAGCCTCCTGGATTACTGTTTAATCCTTGTTCAGGCTCTGGGGTGACTAGATAAGTCACTAACAAGTGGATGCGTCATTCTGTCATGTTTATATTTACTGAGCCATTCAAATAACAGACACTCATAATTCACTTCATCCCTCATGATCTCCACCTCTACTCCCCAGACATTTCTGGAACTTTCATCACATGCTGGGTCGTGACACTGACTTTTATTGCTGGTTGCTAGGTCAGAAATCATTGTTGGTTCATAAATAGCATCGTTGTCATTTTTTTCCACTCATTGAAAAGTTATTTCAATTTAATCTAAATTTCCAACCACTAGGAAGTAGTTAAATAAATCATCCTCCATTCCTCCAATGCAATTACACAACCATTTAGAATCATGAATTTGAAAGCCGCTCAGCAGTACACAGGAAGTAAGCTACCCTCAGGATGTTAGGTAGAGAAAGAACAACACATAAAACTGTGTGTCTACCATGTTCCAAATTTGCCTGTGTATTCTCCCTAGATTCTACGCACATACTCAAAGAGGTGGGCAGGGCGATGCTTGAAATGTGGTTCTTGAGGGCATGGTTGTGGGGAGTCTTGGCATTCTTCATTTTCAGGATTATCTGTAGTGGACTTTTATAATGTTCAATACAGGTTATTTATTTTACACATTTTTATTTAAATGACATTTTCATAAGTCATGATTTCTTTATTTAAAACGTTTAAGGTCACTTGAATACACAGAACAGTAAAAGCCCAGCAGCATTAGCATCTGCTCTGCCAATCAATGGTCAAACAGGATGAGGGACACGGGTCCTTAGCCTGCTCATGGTTCCTGGGTGAAGAGACAGGCTTGCTAGCTCCTGTTAGTCATGGATCCTTATTGTATTTTGTCTCTCTGCTTCAATTCTACTCACGCATTCTCAGCCCCACACACATGGACATATGAAACACATGTTCCAGTCTCAGATTTACAACTACTTATGAATTTACGCGATGAAAACTTTATCACTCATGGAAACTGTGGCTGGGAGAAGAGCAGACGATCTTATTTAGCTAATTTTAAAAACAAATTTCAAATGTTGCCCACATCTCCTGACTCCCGGAGGAAGGATAATCAAGTTGAGCCCCATTGACTAGGAGAATGAGGGATCATAAGACTCCGCAGGCCACATCTCTGTTTCAGTGGTACGCTCATTTTTCCGTGTTCGTTGCCCTGATCTGGGGAGAGGGGAAGTCTCGTGCCTGTGCAGGCCAACTGCTGTGTCCCTTCTTAGCAGCTACAGATGGGATATAAGCTCTGTGGTGTCCATTTTAGATGGGCGAACTGAGGCTCTGGCAGACAGTGATGTTTGTGAGGGCTATGAAACCAATCATGGAGAGTTGGGCCCAGATGTTTCCACTCCATACACATCGGCACTTTTAATACTCCAAAATGTCTCTGCGTGGGAACTGTGCTCTGGTGCTTTGTCTTTAGAAGTGACCAACTAAGAAAACAAGACAACAACAACAACAACAACAACAAAAACCTACTTTAAGCAGACAAGAGTGGAAACAGCAAAAAGACCCACCACCACCACATAAAAATAAGATGTACAGATCAACTACAAATTCAGAGCTTTGGGTTATTTACCTCCGAGTGACTCCTGACATTTGTTTGTTTTGTTCTTTGTTTTCTAGTTGTTGATTTTTATTTTTTGAGACAGTTTCTCAGGTATCCCAAGCTGGCCTCAAATTTGTTAGGGACTCAATGTTGACTTCTGATTCACCTTCTAAGTGCTACAACTGTAAGTGTTTGCCCCCACACCCTATTCGTGTGGAGCTGGGAGTTGACCCTGAGACTTCGTACATGCTGGGTAAGAGCTCCATCAAAGGAGCCACATTACCAGCTAGAAATTCAACTCTTGTGCAGTTCAGGTTGCACGAAATTCAATGACAGAATAAGGAACATAACAAAAGGATAATCGATGCTTCTTCCTCCTTCTCTACCTCCTTCTCTACCTCCTCTCCTTCCTCCTCTACTTCCTCCTCCTCCTCTTCCTCCTCCTCTTCCGTTTCCTCCTCCTTTTTCTCCTCATTTTGGTCATTGAAGTTTATACCTTAACTTGTTAAATAAAAATAGATCTCAATCCTCTGGAACAATACCCTCTCTACATTAAATAACATTAACGTTTTTAAACTTTAATTTTAATTTCTTTATCATATATGGGTTTCGCCTGTGTGTATGCTTGTGGACCACATGTGTGCCTGGTTCCCATGGAGGTCAGAAGAGTGCGTTTGATCCTCTGGAACTGGAGTTACAGATGGTTGTGAGCCACCACATGGGTGCTGGGAATTGAACTTGGGTCCTGTGGAAGAGCAACCCCAGTCCCGATACATAAACTTTAAAAACAACATTTACTAAGTGTTGTGCATTGCTATGAGCACCTTACATACTCTAAGCGTTTCCTCCTTACAATCCAGTCATTATGTCCATTATACTAATTCAAACAAACAAACAAACAAACAAAACAACTGACTAGCAAGGCCACATAACTAATCCTGAAAAGATAGCCCAATGTAGTTTAAGTTTCCATGAGAAGCATGGGCTGAGGGCGTAGCACTTTGTACACAGCATTGGGGTTCTGTCCCCAGCACAAGGTGGTGTGGAAATCACGTTCAGATGTGAGTGTAAAGCCCTCCAGTCAGCCCATTTCTCACTGTGTAGTGCAGGCCACCTGTGCGACCTCTTTTTGACCTAATTTTCATTTGTTTTGCAGAACTGTAAACTCCGGCCTTGTGCTTGCTGTAGGGCCTTAAAATAATGCCATCAAAATCCTATCACACCCAGAACACAGTAGGCCAGAGCTTGTAGCTCGCTTTGGCCTCCTCTTCTTCTGCCAGCCCACCTGGCCTTCCTGTTTCAATTGCTGGGTCCATGGTTTTGGTTGAGGCAGGGAGTTGAGGGACTAGGCCCATTCCTGTGTTCAGAGAATATCTTAAACACTAAGCACTATTCTGGATGCTGGGGATAGGACCAACCCCGGACACACCAAGACACAAATCCAGGAAGACAACCATTAACAAGGGTGCCATAGCAACTGGCACCTCCAGATGGGCATCTCCTTCTCGATCTTCTACCAACCTGTTTCCTATAGGCATTTAATTTTATAGTGATGTCCAACGTGCTGTTGATTCAGAACTCTCAGAGACACTGAAGAGGTCAACCCCTGGCTGGGTCTCATTTCCAGAAGTGACTCAGACGCATGAACTTCAGTATCTTCTCCTGAAAACTTTTCCTAGGAGAAGTTGAAACTCAAAGTCTGACCCAGGGCTGTCATGGATTTCTTCATGCCACTAATCGATATCTCTCTCTCTCTCTCTCTCTCTCTCTCTCTCTCTCTCTCTCTCTCTCTCCCTCTGGCATGTGATGGGGCTGGAGATGTACACAGATGGGTGAAACTTTGTTTCTGACTTAGTTGGGTGAGCCCTTCTAGAAAGCTGGCTTCCCTCACTGAACAGTGGTGGAGAGGGTGCAGCTCAGGCCCCGGAAGTGCAGGTTTTCTTTCCACTGCTGCTTTTCCTACTGTTCAGTCTTCTCTGAAGAGCTCCTCCTCCACCATCTGGACACTAACTGTCAGCCAATAGTGACTGCCATTGGACCTACTCTTCGTTTGCTGGAATCAGCATGCTCTAAGAGAGGTAGTACAGGATCACTTCTAATTGACACCAGGCCCCTCTCAAAACACCAACAAAACAAGGTGACTTTACTCTGGGGTCCCTCTTATTCTTGAAACTCACTGGACTTCTTAAATTAACATTAGAAAAACTTAACTATAAAGTACTGAGAGGAGGTTATACTAGTTATAAAGACAGATTTTTTAGAAACAACTCTTAACCCACCAGAGAAGTGAGACTTAAAAAAGAAAAACCAACAGGGCTGGGGGAATGGCTCAGTCGTCAGTAAAGTGCTTGTCACATAGACATGAAGACCTGAATTTAATTACCATAACTCATGTAACATACAAACAAGCACAACAAAACAAAACCCAGCACGTGTCCTTGCTTCTTTCTATTTAGGAATCAGAAGAGCACAGACCCAAGAGTCCCTGGATCTCACTGACTAGCTACTGTAGCCAAATTATTAAGCTCCAGGCTCAGTGAGAGAATGTCTCTGGAATACAACGCTTAGTGGTAGAGGAAGATATTCATCAACCTCTGACCTTGTAACACACACACATCTTCCCCCTCAGAACATGCACGCAAACATACATGAGCACATACACTACACTCAAAAACAAATACAAACAATCATAGAAACCCAAATCAGTAAGAAGGGCCAACCTAAAGACATTTGAGAAACTCGCCTGCTCTGTTCAGTTTTGACTCTTGGTAAGGGATGCTATAGCTAGCATCGAGGATGCTCAAGTCTCCCATAAACATCATACAAATATAGAATTTTTGCTGGTGCATGGTTCCTAGAAGTACGCTAATAACAGGTTTGGTAATGAGAAAGGTGCTTGAACGCACAGAATGCTGAGAATCCAGTTGCTGCAGATGGTTTTCCAAAACTGAGCCAGTCAAGGAGAGAAAGGTGCTGCCCTCTGTTGGACACATAGCAAAACTGGTCACGAGCTTAGACATCCACCTTCCTGTGTTCCTTCCCGATCTAACTACGGTGGCACATGTTTCTCATGTGGGCCAACAAAATTAGAAATGAGGAAAATGGTAGAGATGCTTACATAGATGGTATTTCTAACAGCCACATATGGGTTCTTAGTTCTAGCAAGGAGAAAATGTGTCAAAATCATGTGAATCAGAGACACAGAGGAGAACCACTTGTTCATGTGTGAGCTGGAAATAGAAATGCAGCCATTTTTCCCTAAGTTTCCCAACACAGAAGCAGCTTGCATGACCTCCTGAAGATACCATGTCTCTCGTCAACTGCATTCATGTATTGGAGCTTTAAGAGATCAGTCCAATTGCCACAGTCTCTGAGAGGACGGTCTCCTGTCAAGGTTAAGTGATGCTCTCCCAGCAGATACCCATACTGTATTTTCTTCTTCTGTCCATACCACCCACGGAACATAAAACAAAGCAAAGCCGGGCTTGCGCTCTCCCATAAGAATGCACACATCAGCAGGAAGTTGCAGGCTATGGGCTCCAGGCAGAGCCGAGGCTATTTTTGTTTGAGCACAGGCAGCCAGAGAAACTCAGTGCAAAAGGAGGGCTCAGCTCCTTTCTGCTTCAGCTTCTCTCAGAATTAAAGTATCATTATCCCCTACACAAGTTATCATTTGGGGCCTCCTTTAAAAATATTTTGAAAGGCATGAAAATAGAGAAAGGGGAAAGAGCGAGAAAGGATTGCAGGGAAGGAAAACTGAGCGAGCGTGTGTGAAGGGTCTTGACACTTTAGTCAACAGTGGGGAAGGGAGCCCATCATTTTGACTCAGTGAGTCTACTTATAGAAATCTATTCAAAGAAAATGCCCAAATTTAGCTAAAAAGAGAGGTCCACTGCTTGAAATAGTAACAAGCTAGATATGAGCAGAGTATCCTGGATATTCTGAGCTGCTGGAATAAATGGCAGGGCTCGAGGGAACATGGGCTGCGAGGAAGTTCTCTGGAAGCCATCGTGGAAAGCACAGCGGGGCTGGCGATGCTCCTAAGTTGCTTTTATAGAACAGAAGTGCTGTCTGCCTTCCTCTCTTTAATCACAAATGCATGGCGAATACACTTCTGTTGTCTAAAAATAAACCCAGGAGGGTGCCTAGTGAGATGGCTCAGTGGATAAGCACTTGCCACACAAGTGTGATAAACAGTGCTCAGAACCCCAGAACCTACGCGAATGTGAGCTGTGGTAGTCCTCCTCCTGGGAAGCATGTCGAGGAGATTCTGGGAGCAAATTGGTTAGTTTGACTAGCTTGTGTCTTCCAGCTCTGGGTTCAGTTGAGAAATGTCCTGCCAATGAATAAGGTGGAGATCAGTAGTGGAAGATTTCTAATGTTAGCCTTGAACCTCTGCATGCATGTGGTCACATGTCCACATCTACCTGAACACACATGTGGGCACATATACACATATATTTACACATGGGACACACACACACTAAGTAAACATAAACAAGTTAACCCGAGATGAAATACATAGTGTTCCATTTATAGTGAAAGTGGCTGAGATTTGGGGTTTGGAACAGTGGATAGTTCTTAAATGTAATCAATTTATAATGCTTTTGTCTTTTTATTATTAGCTCATATTGGCTTTGTCACCAGAAAATACATTAGATACTTCTTTAGGTACGTTTTTCTCCCCATCAGGGAACTGTCAGGAGCTACTCGTTCACATGTAGAGTTCTACATTCTACGTTCACGTGTTACTCTGTGATAGAATAAGGTTATTCAGGCAAATCTCACTCACATAAGAGCCTATGCAGCCCAAAGATTAAGTGTCCAGTGTCTGGTATACAACAGGTGCTTGATAAGTGTTTGCTGAAGACGAGAGAGCACCTGATTGAGGATGGAACTGCTTCCTAATGTGCCCTGTTTTAGTAGCCACCTGTTAAAGAAAAATCTGGAAGTAAATGGGCTCCCTTTGAATGACCTCGCAATGGAGCTCTCGATTCTAAAATTCTTTCTTTGTCCGTATACTTCATTCTCTACTAAGATGCTCCAGCAGCAGTGGGGGAGGGGGGACTGGGGCAACACACAAACCACGGCTTTAGCATGAGGGAAAAGGGATTTTCACAAACCACTAAAGTGCTACTTCTTGGGGAAGAAGTGTACCCTGGATTTCTTCCAGCTGAACTCAACAACAAAACCCAAGGAAAACGAACATTAATCTTTTATGAACTAAAGCCCCCGAATGAACAGGCTTGGAGTTCAACCCTAATTAGGTTGCATCTCAGTGCAGAGAATCCTTAACGAACAAGGACATCTAACAACTCCAGCAAGCACTGTGCTGGGACCGAGGCTGAAATGAAGGCACTGCTTGGCCACACTCCACGGCTGGGCAGCGTAAGGGGCTCCCGGCCTCACCTGGAAACTGCTCAGTCATCCTGGAGGAAGAGCCAATGGAGTATCCTCAAACTGAAATTCTTGGCCACCCTGCTACCTCATGGCCATCTGGGTGGCATGTGAATAAATGAGATGAGAAAAGGCAAGATGCAAGACCTTTGGAGCAAGTTTCAGTGAGATGAGGCTTCCTTTGCTTTGTGTCCAACCGGCTTTGCTCACAAGCAAGATAATCGCATGTGCGTTATGCACATGTAGAGGGCAGATTCAGTTACAGATTCAGTTCAAATCTCCATTCATCTCCTTCACAGTCCCACGATGCAGGACCAGTTACCCACTCCCTCTGAGTTATCATTTCCTCACCTATAACAACCACAGCTTTTCTAACCACTCAACTCCTCACTCTATCCTGAAACAACCGGGTAGAGAAGTTTGGAGATCCCCATTGAAAGACAGACAGGTTAAGCTTTGTCCCCAAGTTGGCAGAGCAACGGAAACCAAAGGAGGGATTTCACATCAAGTCTGCCTAACCCAAATCTTGTTTGTATTGGCCATATGCTTACAGGTCAGTAATGCTAAAAGATGCTAAAGATAGCACGGCAGATTGAAGTGATTGACACTTGAGAATCACGGAGCTCTTGACCCATAGACATGCCCCAAGATAGAGAAAGAGAGGTGGGGGAGGAAAAAGAAGAGGGAGAGGGAGAGGGAGAGAGAACACAGACTGTGCTTGATTAATGAAATGAGCTCCCTACTTAAGGTATCTTCCTAAGCAAAGCCCCAGATAGAACTTCTACCAAGACTACTCTATCATCCCATACTGCCAGTTCAAATGTGTACTCAACGTATTTGCCTGCAACTCTTTAAAATCCACACTCCTAGCATCTAGCCCCAGGAATAGCACATACAATGGCCACCCATGTACTAGAAGGAAGACCCAAGAGGACCTGTGGATCACTTGTAGACTTGATATAAACCTGTGTAGACTCATCTTGCCAGCTTTGGCTCTTTGCCTTCGTTATGAGCATCCTCTGAACCCGTCCAATTTTCTTCCTTCTATTCACAAATTAGATGCCCTTTGGTCCCCATAAACAAGGGTATTAACATCTTCACCAAGCTTCCTTGGGCTGCCCACTCAACAGTTCCGTCCTTGGCTTCACGTCAGTAGACATTGACATTCTTCTGAACTCTCTGATGCTGTTTATTTGATTTACAATAAATCACTTCCCCAGTCCCCTACCACTCCAGTCTAGCCCAGCATCTCTAAGTTGCCTGAGAATGCCTTATCCTATTACCGTAATTATCTGGTACCATGCTAGAAGGCTGGGCCAGAAGGCAAACTCTTGGGTGAAGAAGATTTGCCAAGGGTTACAAAGCATGAGAATTGGAGTAGATAGAACTTGGCACTTAAGCTCTCTTCTCCCCACATAGAACTTTATTCTGGAAACCATTGGCTCTGAGGAGTACATCAGCAGTCCAGTGTCTTGCAATCCATGTAGCTTCTGCAAATCTGTTCTTTTTTGGTTGTCAGTTCCAGAATGATGGTTCCTTTTCTCATTGTCAAAGTGTGTTATTTTATACAAGTGTGATGATTTGCTGTGTCGTGTAATGATATTCATATTAGCCAATCTCTATTTATATTGAATCGACCATGTTTCAATTATTTTATGCACAGCCTTTCATCTAGGCCTCATACACGGCTCAGAGCAGGGATATACGACTGTCACTATCTCATGGGAGTGAAAAGCCAGCTCAGATCATCATGCATCATGGGTGTCTGTCATACATTAGTGTTTGAGGATCTCAGGCCCATGTGCTTTTGGAATCTGCATGGGGAGAGGTAGAATCCAGCCAGAGAAGAAAGCTAAAAGTTGGGGTCTGATCTGGGTACTGGAGGATAGACCAGAGGACAGAAGAAATAAAAGAGGCAATCTCTCAGTACAGAGAACATCACAAGAGATGGCACCAAGATGAGAAAGGACAGAGAATGCTGACTAGGGCTGTGACTGGCACACAACAGGTCCCTGGACATACCTGTGGCATTACATTTTGCTGCTCTGTGAATTTAGCCATAGCACATGGATCTCCATGCATACAACATGCAATCCAGAAGTGGCTGCATGAACAGGCAGGGTGGGCCAAAGGCCTGCTGTATGCACACCGTGAGCGACCCTGTGGAGAGGCTTTGACCAGCCAGTCTACAGTATCTCAGAGAGCTAGCTCACCTGAGAAAGGTTAAAAGACAAGATTCAATAGACACTGTATTCGTATATCGCCAGATAGGTCCCAGTGCCCCTGGGTGTTCCCTCCTGGCCACATTAAGGAAGTCGGCTGTCCTTTCCCACTTTAGCCTCCACCAGTTCCTTGTTGGACTGACCCTAAGTCTGGTACAGATAAAGTTTGGTTGACTCGATCATCTCCTTTAAAAAGCTGCTATTGTTTTCTGCCCTGCTGGAAATTCTACACGAGGTGAAGCAAAGTCAAGCTTCTGAGTGTCCTTGGAGAGGAAGAAGGCCACACAATGCCTTTGGGCAGACAAGAGAGCACCCAGGTAGGAAGCGCCACTGAATTCAACAGGGAAAGCCATGTGGTTTCCAGCAAAGCCCCAGATGGGGGACATCCCATGAGATCACCCTTGTCATCTAAGGCTGCCAATTCAACATCTGCGCCCAACATATTGGCCTGTGAATATTTCAGACCCACACTCTCAAATCCAGATGTGTTTGTGTCATGAACTCTATATTCTGCTAGAAATTACTGAGGTCTACAAAAGGAAATTAAGCATTCACTCAGGCAGAAACAGACCAGTGACCTAAAATGTTCTGTGCATGTCTCAGGTCTGGGGTGCTGACATTTAGAAACACTGAATACCAGTTTCCACCCATTTCCTGGCCACCATATCTTCACCAGAAATCATATGCAAAGGGGCTGCTGTTTAATTTCAAATTTAGTGCCCTGTGAAAGAATTCTGAATATGGAAGTCATCCTTCGTACCGTGGCTTTTAGATTGTTAAATACTTTGGAAGCATCCTGGTTTCTGAGGATTGCCTTTCTAGGATTAGAGAAATTACTGATGGGCGACTCAGTGCAACCTCACCTAGATACAGAGGAAGTCCACCTGGGGAGGGAGGTGGTGCTTCAAAAACACCAGTAACACAGTCCCTGTTGGAACAGCTGGAAATAGGGCAACATTAAAGTTTTTTTTTCCAAGTTCCCCAGTTGATTCTAAATCAATATGTATTGAGAGCCTCTGGTATAATCAGAGCAACATCTGTGACATCTACTCCCAGTTTGCTTTAAGACCATCTACATGTCTAAATGTGAGTGGAAGGTGGGTTGCAGAGAGGAAGAGGTCAAGTCTCTAGTCTTACCTCAACTGTTTCCAAGTCAGCTCTCAGATCTCTTCATGACTACTATGATAACACAGGAGACATGTGTTTACTTTTTAGAATAGCTTGTTTATTCATTCTTTGACAATTTCACACATATATACAATGTATCTTGTTCATCCCCCTTCCCACTCCTCAGGAACACTCACTCCCCAGTGTATCCCCTTCCCACCTTTATGCCTCTCTTTGTCTTTTTTATAGCCTACTGGGTACAGTTAGCGCTCTGCTGGGAGGTTGGCCACCCAGTTGGCCTGACCTTGTGCATGCAAAGCACAGCTACAAGGAGCTAATGAGTGTGCATTGCACCAGCACTCCTCCCCATCCTCCACCCCTCCTCCACAATGGCCCCTGAGCCTCCTGTATGCATGGGGAGGGGGAGTGGTTGATACAGATGTCCCATTTGTCACTCAGCTCTAAATGGTCACTTATTCTCATCACTTTGAGAAGCTAGGAGTCTCTTTGCTGCTGTCCACTACAGAACAGGACTTCTCTAACCAAGGTTGGAAGTGGCGCTGAACTTTGCTTATAAACATAACTATTTAGAAGACAGTTCGACATGTTTCCTTAGCAAAAACAAGACAAGAAACAAACAAAAGAACAGTAGCAGGTTCCCCTCTAGGGCCCATGACCCCCTGAACTTTTGTCTAGGTTTAAATATTAACCATGAATTCCTTCCATTGCACGTCCAAGCAGAAAGTGATTGTAACACCCATAGCCTTGCAACCACTACAGCACTGGTGGGCACATCTTGTCTAGCAGGTCAGTACTGTATCATTCGTAGCCCAATGTCTTCTCTCTCCCAGCAGCCTGAACAGTACCTTATAGCTTTATAAAAGCCAGCCAGCAGAGGGAAAGTTGGTGGGTCGATTCCCTCTTGATTTCTCTATGTTCTGAAGTATGTTCACCTCAGAAGCAGCTTCTCACCATCTAGCTACGACAACCAAGAGAATTAGGAGCAGCCTGTGCTGTTCTGAAGGTCTCTGGGGCCTGCCTGACAAACAAGGAGGTATTCCATATCTGTCACTGAGGTTTTCATTTAATAACTCATGTCTTCTGCAGCAAACTGTCTATCCATGCATAATACTTGTGCTAAAACGTCTTCTTTTTAAGAGATTGCATTTTAAAAAACCAACTTACACAGAAGTAGGTTTTTAATATTCATAGCTTCTGTCGACATCCCCCATCCCATCTTTGCTCTGTTCCCCCAGCCCCATCCCAACTTAAACCTTTAAACGTGAGGTATTTAGTCTGAGGAGACTCTTTTCCCATCTGCCACTGAGGGCAATGATACCTAACTGGGCAGCATGCTAGTGTTAATTTTAAAATGCTGGCAAGTGCTGGGGATTGCATAGTGCCCGGAACATAGTAGGCATTTGTCGAGTCCTTCATATTGTGGTTATATTTCAAAATATACACGATCTCCCTCTCTCTCTCTCTCTCTCTCTCTCTCTCTCTCTCTCTCTCTCTCTCTCACACACACACACACACACACACACACACACACACACACACACACACACACACACTCACATGCACAAACGAAGATAAGAAACAAGACAATAGTAATATAGACCAATACAACAACACTGGTAAGAGCAATTATGATTTTTCCTATTTTTCTCTTTCTTCATTTAGTATATGAATTCATTGTATTAATGGCATTTACACTCATAAAATATGAAAAAGGTATGGCAAAAAGCTTGGGAGGAAAGCTAACCCTGAAGCCTGGCCTTCTTTCTGTCTGTTGATTTTGTAATGAGAAGGCATTCATTCCACACTAGAAAAAAAAATCCTGCGTTTTGATTTGGGTCCAGTTCTCCACAGCCCTCTCTAGCCACCTTGTGCGGCTTCAGCTGTTGTTTACCCCCAGATTCCCAATGCAAAACCACGTCCCATTTTTGTGTGTTAGGGAAAGATGTAATTTGAATACCTCCTTTAAAGGGATTTGCTTAGCCATACTGTCAAAGGCAGACAGGCACTACCACTGCAAATAGGAATTGATAATGTTTATCTTCACTGTCAGTTTGATTGGATTAAAAAATACCCAGGGCATGGATGATGGACGCCTTTGGGAGTTAACAGAGGAGGAGTCTCCTGAAGGCCTGTGGTGACTCCAGCTTTTGAGCTAAAGTCCTGGACTTAAGAAACATGCCGGGGGAGTGGTTGCTAGGGAATCAGAGAGACCAGCATTCTCTTCTCTCTGCTTCCTGGTCTGCTGAGAGGTGAGCACGCAGCCTCGCAGCCTCGCTCTCTTGTCGCCACAGGTGGGAGCCGTTCCTGCCTTCAGGCCGGCTCTGCCACCATGCTTCCCTCAAACTGTGACCCAAACTATAAACTTTCGTCCCTAAAGTTGCTTCTTGTCAGATATTTAGTTACAGAAGCTTTAAAAATAATTAATACTCTGGCCGTATGTGGAAACTACTCTGTAAGGACAAATAGGAAGTGAGGGCTTTTATGTTCTCAGCCTGCATTTTCAGTTCCAAAATGAGTCTAACTTGGGCTAGAGGGCTTTAAAGACACGTGGACATTTTCACCTGACTAAAAAAAGACTTCTGGGAAAATTAGGAATGCAATGACTTCTCACTATGTGATTCAGGCCGTCTCTTAAGGCTGGATAGCGGTAAAACGACCATTCCCACCATTGGAAGCCTGTGCCCCACATTCTAGAAGCAGACCCAGAGATGAAAGGATGGTTTGTCTCCTGGAAAAGATAGCTGAGTTTTGGGAAGAGCAAAGAGAGGCCCAAGTCCAACTCCTCCAACCCAGCTCGCACTGGTCATGCACGCTGGGCGCTGTCTGCAGGCAGAAGCCTGTGGAAGCCCCCAGTGGAAGAGCCGCCGCAGCCTCTGCCTCTGTTGTGATGACCAGAGAAGCTGAAATCACACAAGCCACAAGCAGCCGCTGCTGGCAGACCTCAGCCCTGCCTGATTTGCTGCACTAAATATTATCCCCGATGTCCCCCACAAAGTGAGCTGTTATCTTATCACAACTTGGTAAATATTATGATAAGTTGTGGGCTTTCGTGACCACGAAAGTAACTTTTTCATTTATGAGAAGGGTGGCCAGAAAAATCACAGTGGCGAGAGCCCGAAAGCAATTACCTCCTTGTTATTTGGCAGTTTGGCCAGATGTCAAGGGAGTTTATAGCCAAACCAGCACTTTGTTTTGTACTTTGGGTGTTTTGTCCCCCAAAGTAATCCAAAAATTAATGTACCAGAAGAAAATAATATGTTTGTATAGTATGTTGTGAGAGCTGAGGCTGATTCTGGAGGGAATAGCATGGGAATTATTCCCCTATCAATAGGGAGAAGTGGTGTGTTTTTAAATGGGAGTTGGAGTATCTCTCTTTGGTCAGTAATAACACTAAAATAGCAGAAAGCTCAAAAAGAGAAAGAACTCTCTCTCTCTCTCTCTCTCTCTCTCTCTCTCTCTCTAATATATGTAGGTATATAGATGATAAATATTTATAACAAAACTATTTAACCTGCTGGCATCAACAAGTTAAAGTACTCTAAAAAGTTTCAAATCAACAAATAAACAAACATAAACGTCATAGTAGAATTAAACTCTTTCCCTTGTTCCCAGAGCAGCCTTCTGTTGTGTACTTAAATAAACCCTCTGAGATACAGGAAAGGGTTTTACATGTCCAAGCCCATTTTAATGAAGCCTGAGCCCAGTAGGGAAGAACTTACTGGGTAGTTCTGAAACCACCCCGGACAGTCATTCTGGAACCTGTGGGATTCTGTCCACCTAACCGTGGTGGCTTGAACAAGCAGGCCCAAAGGCATTGGTATTTTAGCAAAAGTCGGACAGCTTTTCTCACATAGGATTTGGTAACGTGTCTAGAGTTTGTCATATGCATTTGCTGTGTCAAGCTCCAGTGACTTTGCTTGTGATCTTAGAAGTCTGACTTCTTCAGAAATGAGGGCAGTCAGCGAATGCACAAGGTCGTGTGCAGAGGTGGCCGTGCCAGTCCATTGGTTTCTCTCAGTAAGAGGAAGGAAAGAGCCAGATCTCAGAGAGTGGCTTCATCATATTCTGCTGCTGTCACAGCGGGTAGATGTAAAAGTATTAACACTGAAAAGTGTTCACCAAGTGCTGTGGTGACGGTAGAGATGGCCAACCCAGTCTTTGCTTTCTTGGAGTTTACTAGGAGCTAACTGACCCAAGGAAGCATAGACTCACTGAAAAGCCTACTACTTGGAAAGCCTCTAGTTCAGTGGTTCTCAATCTTCCCAGTGCTGTGACTCTCCAATACAGTTTCTCACAGCATGGTGACCCCCAACCATAAAATTATTTTCGTTGTTACTTGATACATGTAAATTTGCTACTGTTATGAATCATAAGGTAAATATCTGTGTTTTTCTATGGTCTGAGGAGACCCCTGTAAACCGTTGTTTGATCCCCAAAGGATTTGAGACACAGGTTAATCACTGCCACTCTGATAATTTGTGCAGTGCCCTGAACAAAATTACGCTGCACTTATTATGTACTGTTTTGGTTTGAGTATAAGCTGCCCCCGACACGCTCACATGTCTAAACACTTGATCCCTAACTGGTAGTGCTCTTTTGAGAGGGGATTGTAGGACCCAGATAGTAGACACAGGGATGAGCCTTAACTTTGTAACTTGGCTCTGCCTCCGGTATTATCTGTTTTCTAGTCAGCCACGATGTAACTGAGCCGAGATGCCTTGCCAACACAGAATAGACCACAATACCGTGCCACCCCCTCCCATGATGGACTGTTTTTCAGGAACCATGCACTACAATAAATCCTTCCTCTCTCAAGTTGCTGTGTCAGTTATTCTGCCACAGTGATGAGGTATCCTTCCATCTTCATAAAGCCACTGAAGAGAAATTGTTTCCATTCCATAGGTGAAGAAACTGAGGCCCACAATGTTCAAGTAAGTTGTCTAATGTTACAGGCTTACGAATCCCGAAGCTTGCCATCCACTCTCACTGTTGTCTCTCTTTGCCAGTGTTCACACTATTTCACACAGGACTTGGAGCCTCATCCATCCAACGACTGCAGAAAGCAGAGTCCCTGTCAATCTTCAATGTGTGCAAGGACGTATCCACCTGTGGTGTCTGGCCAGTGAGGTTTTCCCCTTGGATTGAATGAATTGCTGTAGCAATTAAGGTGCATGCATCTCTGTGTTCCCTGGAATGTAGATATTACAAACCTTGGGTAGTTTTAAAGCAAGGCAGCAAAAACCGTCCACAATGAGGTCACTTCAGGAGGAAGCAAAAATATATTGGCAAGGAGTAAACTATGACTTGTCATAGACATGCACACTATTTTTTCTAAATCCATGTTTTCCCTTGTCAATCAGGAGTGAGCATAAAATCTTTTGTAACATTTATTTTTGGAGATTCGCTGGCAATATTATTATGATAAATACTCCCATGTCATTAAGGAATAATAGCCAGATGCTGAGGAGGAGATGTATAAAGATACTGCTTACAGGATGTTGGCTCATGTAAAATTATTTTCTGGATTAAATTCTTAAATCCCGTTAATAATTTAAAACCAAGTCTGGTGTTAGAGTTTATTTGGTAAAGTGCTTTGATACCCAGGACCCACATAAGAAAGCCAGGCATGGCAACACTCACTTGTAATCCCCTGTACAGACAGACAGATATACAGACAGACAGATATCCATGGAGCTCGTTGCCTGGTCGTCTTGATCTTCCTGGTGAGTTTCCAGCCTACAAGTGATCCTGTCTCAAAAACAAAAAAGGTGATGGTGTCTGAGGAGCAATATCTGAAGCTGTCCCCTGGCCTCCATATGTCCTCATGCGTACCCATCATACATGAACAAAGCTTTACAGATTTATTTTTACTTTTGTGTATGTGTCAGTATGAATATATATATATATATATATATATATATATATATATATATATATATATATATATATTTGTAGAGGTCAAAGCAGGCATCAGATCCCCTGGAGCTGGAGTTAGAGGTGGTTGTGACCCATTGAGTGTGGGAACTGATTTTGGATGCTCTGAGAGCAGTGATTGTTCTTAACTGCCAAGCCATCATCATTTCAGCACCCCTCCCTCAAGAATGCTAAGTGCTAAGTACTTGGGCATTCATTAGAATACCTGCAGCTCTCCTCCCCATTTATTATGACCTGGTGGTTGGGGCATTGATCTCAGACCAAGGGTGGTCTCTAAGCAGTCCAGATCAATAGTCAGGGAACTCTTTCTTCTAGTTCTAGGAATTAGCAACTTGGTTCTTACCCGGTGAGAACACAGTGTTCCCCTGGCTACAGCAACTGGTTTGGAATTCGCCTGCAGTCTCACAGGACCAGTGAGCTGGGTGGAGAGTCAGAGGGGCTTCTTGGGAATGTTTTCTTATTCCTAAGGGAGAAGCAGAGGATGAGCCCCTCTCTGTCTTAGGACATTTGCTACTTGGGATGCAAACCCCGGGACAATTACAGGGACACCAATCCTTACCCCTAGAGACACTGATGTCAGAGTTAGATTTGGAAAATAGTATCTGCATACAGAGTAGTGGTATATTACTGTAGGCCACCTGGAGCTTGCCCAACTACTGGGTGCTTTTATGCATGCCAGCACATTTTCTTATTATATACGTTGTCATAGTGGGCACCTACGCTATAACCAGGGTGTCCTGATTATGGCACTGGCCATATCAACTCCCTTGCCATAATTTAAGCTTTACAATAATAATATCACAAAAAATATACCTAAGATCATCACTACTCATTTAACTCCATGGATAAGAAACTACAGCTTAAATTAAAAAAGGTCAGAATTTCTCTCCCTCATTCCCTAAGCAGCCTTCTGCTGTATTTGTAATTAAACCCACTGGAATATACAGGTGTTTTCTGCATCCAAGTCCATCTGAAAGTTCCTGCTAGCCTGAGATCAGTGGAGAAGAATTTACTGGGCAGCTCTGAAAATGGCCCAGGGCACACTTCTATCTAGAACCCACAGGAACCCAGTTCCTTGGACATGATCTTCTTTCTCCCTAACTGTGGCCTTTTAATCAATAGGTTAATAAATGAAGTAGATAGTATTCAAAGGAAACACAATTTGGACAATGACTATTTTTTAAAGTGTTCAATATCCTGTCATCAGGGAAATGTAATTAAAATACTTTGAGATACCACCCCACCCGAGTCAGATTGGCATCAAGAAATCTGACAATAAAAGTTGGAGAAAGCATGGGGGGGGAGGACATTTATTGCTCATAGGAGTGAACATTAAAGCCATCATGAACATCAGTGTGGTGGTTTCTCCAAACCTATAAACTAGAACTACATAGGCCCAAGGCATATGCTCACAGAACTCCGTATCCTGCCACAGGGATATTTGTATATTCTCAGTCATTACTGCTTTAGTCACTATAACAAGGAAATGGAACCCACCTAGATGTCCCTCAGCAGATGAAGGATAAAGAAAGTGTGGTGCAATTCACAGTGGAACTCAGTCAAGGATACCATAACTTTGTCTCTCACTTGGTGTCAGTGACTGGCTTCAGTAGTCACATTCACAGGACAGTTCGGAGTGGCGTACTCCACCAAGGAAGGGAGGATGGGAACAGGTCCCCAGGGCTGGAAACATGCAGAAATATTTCCCCCACAACATTCTACGGTTTCACAGCTCTGAACATTGTCGAGTTTGGAGTGTTGTCACATGAGAGAATTCCTCCTTTTAGAACTGAGGAATTCTCACCAGCCTGGGGCTGGCTTGGGTACAGGCCTCTCCCAGCTGGTCCTGTTGGGGGAAATCCCAGCTCCTAGAATGTTGGAACTGCTTGGGAGAGACAAGAATCTCTGAGGCACAGAGATGCTGTCCTTGAAACGTGCAACTCTGTCATAGCAATCTGTTTTAAGAAAGATGGACTCCCAAATCTTCCAGCTCTCATCATAGAAGAGGCTGCTGAAAACGGTGTGTGTGTGTGTGTGTGTGTGTGTGTGTGTGTGTGTGTGTGTGTGTGTGTGTGTGTGTGTGTTGGGGCAAGCTCAACAAGAAGAACCTCCCAGATCACCTGGCCACTAAATAGGAATGCTCTGTTAAACAATAGAGGCAGGAGGGTTCTCTGGTAAGAAAGAACGAGGTGATGAGCAAGGGAAAGGCTGGCAAAAACAAACGCCAGTCCCTTGGGTGTAATAGATCTCCCCAGACATTCCACTCTAAAGAAAGCTTAATTAAATTTAATGGATAAACCTCTCTCCGTGCTAGGAGGCATTTTAATGTGGTATTTCAGCTCAGGGTGAACAAAAATCAGTCTTTCTTGCCTCACTGCTCTCTTTGAAATGAAACAAACTTCCCAATTGGCATCATAACTCTCATGGTGGCCCAGCATTCTTATATCTGCCAAAAGCCCCTTAAGACACCTGAGAGGGATACCACACACCCCTGAGCTGAACAAGTCAGAGGGGAGCTCCGCATGAGAGGGACATGGTATCTTGACCATCTTGGCGCTTTCAGGTGTCTAGCCTAGGGTCTGGCGTGAATGTTATTTGGTGCACAAACAGAAAGAAGAAAGTAGGGACAGAAATAGAGAAAGAAAGAGTGAAGAAAAGCTTAATTCATTGGCTAAGAAAAGCTATAGGTAGAGAATGTCATGTCTCGGGTAGAGAGCAGGCAAGTGAGAAGGTGTGCTGGGGAGAGAACCGTGCTGGGGAGCTGCAGGCAGTGCTCCCATGCTGGCCAGGCAATACTTCTCCCATCCCCCATCTATGTTCCTCTTCGGTCCTCTGTCATCCTGAGACTCAGGGGGCTTTACTCTCAGGTGAGTCTACTTAATTGGGGTTAATCCCAGTCTCTTGCCACAGATAGATTCAAGAGTGATCACATGAGCTGATTGAGTCCACAGAATGCAAAGACAGTTTGCTCGCAAGACCTGGGATAATCCCTGAAGTGACTGACTTCCTTATTTTAAAGTCTGGACGTACTGCATTTATCCTGTGACTAGTCGGTGATGGATTCGTTGACCAAACCTCAACTCATCTATTTTGGTGCTCATGGGAAGAAAAGGTAAAAGAATTCACCTAGCTCTGCTTCTAGCTGTGCGACTGTGAGCTGTATGCTAAAAGAGGGGGTTGAAAACGAGTCTCATCTCAAACAGTTCTCACAGACCTTTTGGGAGGATGAAGTAAACACCACTAGTAAAAGCAGGGTTGTTACCTTCATCTGAGCCAATCTGCACTCCCTTCCGTGACTCTGTCTGCAAACTACATGGTACTAATACCTGATGACTTAAATAAACACTTCACCCTTCAGTGACGACCTCACTCGCTCTGTACAACTCCTACCTCCTCCTGTCCGCATCTAAATTA
The DNA here is from genome assembly GCF_011064425.1 of Rattus rattus. Lineage (NCBI taxonomy): Eukaryota > Metazoa > Chordata > Mammalia > Rodentia > Muridae > Rattus > Rattus rattus. The sequence goes on along the minus strand of NC_046158.1, from coordinate 83,379,495 downwards.
GAGTCAGGGTGGCTTACAGTAAAGGGCACAATGCAGGGAAATGTAAGTATGCAGATTGAGGAAGGAAAGAAGGAAGGAAGGAAGAAAGAAAGGAAGAGAGGAAAGGAGGGAGGGAGGGAGGGAGGGAGGAAGGAATTTTTTGTACCAAAGAAAACAATGAAAAGCGATTGAACCCAAAACTGGGTTCTGCATTGCCTGCTAGACAAAGCAAAGATAAGAACTTTTATTTCTTTGCTTCTTTCCTTTGGAGAAAGATTTTTGGCTCTATAGCTCAGGCTATCCCAGAACTTTCTATGTAGCCCAGGGTAGCCTCACACTTGTAACAATCTTCCTACCTCAGTCACCTGAGTACCGGGGTTATAGGCATGAACCACCTTATTTAGCAAGGAACTGATTTTTGAAACCAACATTGTGCAAAGTATCATGTCAATGATGTAAGAGTTACAAAAATATATGAGATATAACTCCTACTCTCAAAGAGTTTCCATGATAAATAATGGGATTGGGGAAACACCTCCATTAGAAATTGAAGTAACACATTTTGGGTCCAATACATGTAGTATGGCTAACTGGAAAGAAAAAAAAAAACTACAGCATCAATCCTAGCATTAAAAAGTTTCTCTGGAAGAAGGAGTATTTTACTAGGGCTTGAGCGGGGTTGGAATTTAACAATTGGAGGCATGTGTTAGCCAGGGCGAGAACATACTATAGTTAAGGGAAGGTGAGTGGAGTTCTTGATGTGAGGCTGATTGTCAATCAGTGAGAATTAGAGAGAGCAAGGCATGGAGTCATTCAGTGACACTGGGGCCAGTTGGATGCTATGCTCTGATTTTTAAACTTCATTCTGTAGGAAATGAGGAAAAGCTACTGGAAGTTTCTTAGTAGGAAATCGGTGTGGACATAGCCGTTCACTGAGTAATCCGTTGGGATGGTGCCTCCCCCAGAATAAGAACTTTGAAAGTGTGTTTGCATGATCAACTAGTACATTTCCATCAGAAACTTGCCCGTCCCCTGCGCCATTCTGCGTTCACTTGGCAATTTTTCATCACATTGATTCTAAGTCAGTTATTCCCAAAGAAAAGACAGAAATTCATCATCTTCCCCTTTATGATTTCCTCCACTGTCATCAAACACATCAGCAAGCATGAGTTTTATCATAATTCAATTCACGCCTTCCACCCACCTTAATTACATACGTTTCCACTTGATAATAACTCATGGGGGTATTCTACAAGACCAGGAAGTTAAGCTTCTCTTTGACTTGGCAAATATTTAGGGAAAGTTCCTGCAGAGACACACAGGGCAGGAAGTTGTCTCACGTTGTTTTCTGTGAGTATGAGGAATTGCATTGTGTCAGCAAAGGCTCAGAATTCTTCCACTGGGTGGGACTATGTAAGTCAGCTCTGGAGGATCCACGGAACCAACCTTCCCACAAAGTTCACGAAGGCAAGAACTCTGAAATTGATTTTTTTGTCAGCAACCCCCACCAAGGACTTTGCTTCCATTCCCTCAAGGCATTAACCTTAGTACCAGTCACTACCAGTAAGGACCACATAAGCTGAAACTTATGGAGTTCAGGAGAGGGATCCCAGGAGGCATCTAGTTTGTCTTTGAACTGCCCACCACTCCTTCACCCAGTTCCATACTTGATCGACCATCTAATCTAATGCTAAAGAAAGCTCTCTGAAAAACCATCTCTCCATCCTTCAGGCTGAGTCAGATGCCTGCCCATCCTCTGCATTATCACACAATGTTTTGTGTATTTCTCCACTAATGTGTGACCCATACCCTATAGTATCTAACATCTGAATGTTTAATAAACACCATAAGGTTTAGAGCTATGAATTATGCCTTCCTACTGATTCTATGAGAGAGATACCCTTCTTATTATCTTCACTTTGGTGATGAGAGGATGCAGCCAAGTAGTTAAGTGACTTTTCCAAAGTCACACAGCCTAGCGGGGTCCTGGAAAGAGCTTTCTCTCAAACCTTTTCCCTTGGAGCTTTGCTGTTAAGTTCTTTGTTATGATGTTATGTGGCTTTTGCATACATTCATTTTACTTCTTCTCTGACCTACTCCACCTCTAGTGTCTGAGGATGCTCTGTTGTGGGACCAACTCTATCCATTCTGATAGCTCTGTCCCCCTGGCACAGCACATAGGAAACAGCAAGAGTTTAACCAGCCACAGGAAGCTGTGTGGGTGAGGACTTGGGGTCAATTACACTTTACTCCTGCAATTCACCCGTTTGTATGAAACCTTCATCTTAAAAATAGTTGGAACCCCATCGTATCTCCCAGAGGGAGGAGACCCTGGTCTCTCTCTCTCCCCTAACTGACAATCTGAGTCACAAACATTTTTCCTCTAGGTCAGATGACCCAGTTGAGGAAGAGTTTTCAAGAAAACACTGAACAAAAAGAAACTCTTTGAAATATATTTTCTTACCCTTTCCCTCACATAAATACATCTCCAGCAAGCCTTGACAAATACTATTTTATTTTGTAAGTAAAAGAAACCCATTTCTGAAGGCACAGGCCCAGGTCTCTGTTCAAGCGAGGACAGCTTTCTTATCTTCCTTCCACTGGCCAGCACTGCTCTCTGCCTAGTGGCCCAGAAACCCAGATCTAGAGGTCTGGGCTCTAGCGAACCTCACCCATATGAATGAATTCTAAGGGAAGTTTTACCAGGCCTTTCGTTACGGCTGGTGGTCTTTCCAATCTGCAGCTGAACCTGGCAACAGGGACAGAGATTAATTCTAACTTTCATATTTCTTTTAGAGTCTAAGATACAGTAAACAGAAAAATTGAAGAGTGAGTTTTCTTCCAAAGACTCTCAGAGAGTCAGTAAAATCCATCAGAGAATCATTTTTGTCCCTCAAATCTCACAGTACTTCCATGCAGACAGCCCATCTCCTCAGCGCAGGGCTTTGCGGCGTCCACGTGGGCGTCCACGCGGAGGCTTGAAATAAAGGACATGGTTGGTTTGGAGTTGAGAGCAGGGTTCCTCTCAGAAGAATTCTCTGGGGTCCTAGCGGTGATGTCTTCTGAGCCCAGCAGAGCATTCTGGGTACTGTGACAAAGGAAAGGACATATACCATGGTTAAGCAACAAGCAGGAAATTAAGAGTTGGCAGAGAGTACATGGAAGGAGAGGAGGTTACAATCAACAGGACAATGCAAACAGTTCTCCTTTAAGAACACTGCTTCATGTGAGGAACAGCTGTGTGGTTTCGGTTTTTTGTTTTTGTCTTTGTTTTTGCTGAACTGTAGTTTTTTCTCCATTATCTCAAACAATCCAGATGCAGGGGACAATTGCTACTTCCAGAGACTTGGGTCAGGAAGATTCTCAGGAAGAAACAATGTGGTATGGAGCCCAGTGTGGTGGCCCAGAGCAGTGAGGGGGTGGTAGCATTGGAATACAGTTCAGATCTTTGCTGCAGAATTCTAATCAGAGTTGACCGTAGGAAACCTGAGTCACTCCAAGGCTCATCCAAAGAGGCTGAGAAGAACAAATTTGTTCCCGTGTGTAGCTCTACAGCAGTGGCTCTCAACCTTCCTAATGCTGTGACCCTCATCTTGTGGTGACCCCCAGTCATAAAATTATTTTGTTGCTACTTCATAACTGTATTTTGCTACTGTTATGAAACATAATGTAAACATCTGTGTTTTCTGATGGTCTCAGGAGATCCCTGAGAAACAGCTGTTGACCTTCAAAGAGTTTACAACCCACAGGTTGAGAAGCACTGCTCTAGACACAGACACCATTGGGGCCAACTGCAACTACTTACAGGATGTGAGATCTGAATTGATCCACAAGGTGCTCTTTAGAGTATGCCGCTGTGTGTTTTTAATATAAAACTGATCATTTTTCTGGAATTATAAAAGTTTTTATTCATAAAATTCTAAAAACTGCAGGAGAGGGTAAGTGCAGAATTCATTTATATCTCCCACCACCACCCCAAAAGGAGATCCAAGGTATTTTAAAGAAGATTTTTGTTGTTTTCATTGAGACAAGATCTCCCTACATATATCTTAGACTGGTCTTGAACTCACAATCCTCCCAAGTGCTAGGATTACAGGTATATATATTCCCTTTCACCTTGTGCTAAAAGAGACATTCCTGACTTGGGAATATCTTAGATTTTAGGATATGGTTTGGCTATCAGTGTGACACATGAAGTAACTGAGTAGTTCACATCTGACTTGTTGCACCTCTTCATGTGTGGGCAATGGGGAAACAAAAGGGCTAAATCCTGAGTTTCTGAGCTGAGCTGCTCGAACTCCTGGCCTGGAGAATGACAGCCATTTGTCAGTATTCTGGTTAGAGAAGGTTTTGTATCCTCATCCGCCTGTGCTGCATTGGGGGAGCCTGGTTTGGATGGTAGGTTTTTGCTTTGGTGTGGCGTGTGTGTGTGTGTGTGTGTGTGTGTGTGTGTGTGTGTGTGTGTGTCTGCTGTACATACTTGTGTGCTTATATACATGTGTACATGTGTGTGCAGGTGCCTGTGGAAGGCAGAATTGGGCTTTGGTCTTACTCTATCACCTGCCATCTTTATTTTTTGAGACAGGATCTCTCATTGAACCTGGGCCTCACCATTCTGGCTAGGCTGTCTGACCAGCACACCCAGGAATCCTCCTGCCTCCCTCCTCAGCACTGAGACGCAGGCATTATCCACGGAGCCATCTCCCCAAACCCTGGATGTGAGTTTGAATGTGTTTCTTTCTTTTTTTTTTTCGGCAGCCTCTTCTGTCCTAGAATTTGGATGGTGATGTGTTTTAATGAGCAAACAGGAATTTAAAGACAAAATTGAATCCCTGAAAATAAGTTGTCCCTGGGAGTTCTGAGGTTTGTGAAACTTTAAGAGTGAAAGCAAAAGAGAACATGATTGGTGGGGGGGAGCTTCTCCTTATTCCCTCCAGCCGCATCCTCCTATCCCCATAGTTCCTCACCAGTGATCCCTCGTAGGTTTCAGAAGCTGTTTGGTGACAACCCCAGGATGAGGGGGACATGAGACAAGATACAATAAGCATTTCAGAACACATCTCACAATGTGATCATCAACGTGTCATATGAGCCCGGCTTAGTTAAATAAAATGTGAAAACCGTATTAATGACCCTTCGGCTGTCCAACACAGCATTTTATTTTCCTTCCCTAGGAGGCAGAGCGGAGGGCCAGCAAATAAATTATAGATGAAACCCCCATCATATGTTTATAAATACACTAACATTAGCATTTTACTTCCTCATAAATCTGCAGCCAACATTCAGGCACAAGATAGAAAGCCCTGTAAAACAATGATATATTCTCTGCTCGCCGGCACTGACTAGCGGCCCATTCACTCCTGGCGCCGCTCTTTGAACACACTCCCTCCGCTCGTGCCCCCTCATTTAAAATCCATTTTAATTTAAAGATGCGCAAGGCAGTGCTCGTGGTACATTTACTCAGCCTAGTTATACATCACGGAGCAAGGAAAAGAAAATTGTTTCATCTAGAGATACGGTTCAATGTGGTCACCACTGAACAGTGGAGTAATTACCATATCAGGCCCACTCAAAATGCACTCAGGGTGTTCTGTGACCTATCATCTGCTAATCTGCATAGTGAAGTATAGCTTCATAACTATAAATTGCTGACTTAATTAAAACCAGGACCTTTCTGTCATTTAATTACAGGGAGAAAGGTTATTGCTTAAATGCAATTTTCCAAATGTGATTTCTTAACAGTTATTAACTGCTCCACCATCATTTATTGTTTCAGATTTTTCAATTTGAAAATACTCCCTATGACAGAAGTAATGACTTCATGAAAAACTCAATCTAGAGGGACACTAGCCAGCCCATTTGTCTCTCATAAGTGAGCCGACGGGAAACTGGGAAATGTCACCGGAGGATCCTGGGACGACTCTTACTCTCGGGGAGTAATTAAAACCCAGGAGGTTGTAGCAAAGACGGGGTGAGGTTTGCAGACATTTTAAAGGTGATCTGTGCCCCCCACCCTAGCTGACAAGTGTGTTTGCGTTTTAAAATGTGAACAGGGTGGTTGGTGGCAGGGACCTTAACCCTGGACTGTGCTCAAGTCAGTGCATGGCAGTGTGAGCTGAAAGGGCCCACAGTCCACACCTCAGGCCTCTCACCAGCCAGACACCACTTGAGTGAGTACGTGTTCTTTGTGATGCATTTCTGAGGCTAGAATTTTGCCTTCCAAGGACGCAGATCCACTGCGAGTTTGGATGTGGTAGAGAGCCACACCACAAAGGAAAGAGTTACATGTTCGTATCCCCACGACCCATTTTAATTCTTGAATTGTCTGTGTCTTCTTTTTTCCTCTGTTTTATTGTATGAGGCCTGGAAGTTTCCCATGTAAACTCCCAGTGACCCATGAAATTTCCCAGTGAGATAACCTAGACAATGTAATACCGTCCGTGTCATATCTTCAGTAGCAGAGGTCTATATACTTTCTAATCCCAGTGGCTACCAAGGGCCTGTGACACTGCAGACAGAGTCCTCCCTTTATTTTGTGGCTCAAGCTCCAACCAGATCCAGAGGGTTTGCAGTGATAAAAATGCCTGCTCCCTCCCTGGCCCCAAGAGCTCTATGCTAAATGAACGAACACACTGTCTCTGCTGGGACCAGCAAGAGCCGGATAGGAGCTGCCTCAAGTTTCCGTTTTGCTTTGGAGAGAGTTAATGCTGAAGCTGTCCAGATGGAGAAGCAAAAATCCCCCAAACTTCGGTGTTTTGGAGCGGTTTCTCTTGGTTTTATTCATTGTGGCAGATACATAAAAATGAGTAATGGGAACATCATAAAATCTTAATCAGATTATTAATAATCCCCTTTGCTCCCCATCAGCAACGTGTTTCGCAGTTTCAAAGTGTCTGCATACACTTTACCGATTTCAGTCCAATTAAGCAAATATTTTAGTAACATAAACACCAGGAAGCTGGGACTCCCTGAGCGCATTTGATCAGGGACAATCATCTGCTTCTTTTCCCAGTTCTAGAAGGCAGAAGGGAGAGGGTTTACACAAGCCCACAATTACTCCACCACCTTTGAATTTTTTAAACCTTTTTAATTGAGTTTGTTGTTCGACTATCTTATGAACATATAGCATGCATCCCAATGACTCTCTCCCCACGCTCTCTCTTACAGCCCTCCATCCCTGTCAGTCCCCTCCAGTCCCCTTCTCTGGTCCGTGAGCTTTGAGTTGGTTCTGTGACCCATTTAATTTAACTAGGGCCTTCTGTGGGACCACCGAATTTGGAGTCTTCAATGGAGTCTGCTGGGCACACAAGTGAAGGCAGTGGCTCCCCACTGCCTGAAATAATCAGTAGCACAGTTCAACAGTGAGGGGTAGAACCCCAAATTCCTCAGCCATTGGTGCCTGACCTTTGACAGACTCAGTCTTGGACAGAGCCAGCATAGGCATCTGCAGCCACTGAGAGTTCAAGATTGCGATGGCTACATCTGGCCCAGAAAATGCCATTTTGTACCATATGTGTATGTTTGTAGGTGTGTATGTGTATATGTATATATTCACATACCTGTGTGTATGCATATGTATGTGTGTGTATGTATATATGCATACACACATATATGTATGTGTACTTATATATGTGTGCATATTGTGTATACATATGTGTGTGTGGGTGTGTGTGTGTGGGTGTGTAAGAAGCAGAAACACGTTCATATTTGATCAATGATAGTATGAGCGAAGCTTGGTATAAACATTCAGAGGCTTCTGTAAACCACATCGGCAACCAAACTACAACGCTGCTCCAAATGAGCTGGAGCGGGAAAGCCGAGGCTCAAACACGCTCTGTCTCTGTAGAGCACATGGCCTCCTGTTGCCTGTGCTGCTCTGTGGGCTTCTGTCTTAGTGAGAGTTTCAACTGCTACAATAAATACCACCACCAAAAGCAGCTTGCGGAGGAAAGGGTTCATTCCAATCTACCACAGAAGGACCTTAATCAGTGCAGGAACTGGAGATAGGAATTGAAGCAGAAGCCATAGAGGAGCGCTGCTAAGTGGCTTGCTCGCCATGGACTGTCCGTCCTGCTTTCTTATAGTATCCAGGGCAGCACTGCCTGCAGTAAGGTGGGCTCTCCCACACCAATTATCTATCAAGAAAATGGACCACAGGCTTGACCACAGGTTATCTGGTGGGAACATTTTCTCAATCGGGGTTCCCTCTTCCAAGATGAGACTCTAGACTGTCCGTTTGGCATAAAACCAACCAGCACAGCCTTTCTCCTTCTTTTTTGGCTATTTCTCCTGCCGTCTCTTTTCAAGCTCCAACATTGAGGGTATCTACCTTGGACCCTCATTTCCACCATTCACTACCAGCGTCTGCTTCTTGGTCACTTTCCCAGAATTGCCGATCTGATGGTCTAAGACTGGCTTTGTTTAGGGACAGACCAAATTATGGGTCACTGGATAGGTGTGCCTTAGAACAGGCAAGCAATAGCAGGCCTATCTAGGACAGCAGATCAAAAGCCATGTTCTTTAGAGACTAAGGAAATAGTCTGGCCAGGACAGTGCTCGCCATATCACTGTGACACCTGAGTTTGACTCTGGGCACTCATACAAAAAGACAGGCATGGTGGTGCACATCTGGAGTTCCACTGCTGGAGGCTTTCTAGAGTTTGCTGGACAGCTACCTTAGCCCAATCGTCCACCTTCAGAGCCCATGGAAAGACTCTGTTTCTAAAACAAAGTGTGCGGTTTCCTGAGAAACAACATCCAAGGGTGACCTCTGACTCCCACACTTAAGCACACACCCAAAAAACCACATGCTTGCATGCATGATACTTGCATGTGTCTACACGCACACACACACACACACACACACACACACACACACACACACACACACACCAAGTTTCTTCCTTAAGCAAACAAACTAATTTTTGCCAGACTGGGCAATCAACTGAGAGTCATTGGCATTTTTGAGCTAAATCACATCTGAACTCCCTCCCAGTCAGGACCTCTCCCAGGGGCTAGAAATTCTGAATTCTCTTTGGCAAAAAAAAGTATTTTAAAATCTCCTCAATCTTTATTAAGTTTCTTTCTAACCATTGACAATAATGACTGACAATAGCACAAATCCTCATGTCAAAGGAGAAATTCCATTGACTAAAAGTGAGAAAATAAGTGACTTCTTTTTGGTAATTAACACAACTAAACTTCTCATTTGTACTCTGTCATCTAATTAATTGACTACTGGTTATTAATATCCCTGAATCTGAAAGCGAGAAGTAAACAATAACAATGACTAATACACATAAAGGATTTTAAATTGGAAGTGGAAAATTACTTTGTGTTTTTAATGTTTATTTTATGTGTACCCATGTTTTCTCTGCATGTATGTCTATGCATCTTGTGTGTGTGGTGCCCACAGAGGCCAGAAGAGAGTGTTGGGTACCCTGGGACTGGAGTTAAATAGTTGTGAGGCACCATGTGACTGCTGGGAATCAAATGCCCTGCCCTCTGGAAGAGCAGCCAGTGATCTTAACCACTGAGTCATCTCTCTAGGTCCTCAAAACTACATTTTTAAAGGAACCAGATACACAATAGTGACAGAATTAATTTCATCCTTACTGAAAGTGCTTCATACGGTGAGTTCTTTGTGGTCTGAGAGTCTGCTCTAACATGAACAATGCCCTAGAGTCTAGTTTGGGATCCGAGCAGAGGAAATGACTTGAATCTCCTCTACATGTCCCTACCACCACCAGAAAAATTGTATATGTTCTAATAATAGATATGTTATTAATATATTAATATATCAAAATAATAAATATATTCTCCAAATAATAGAGTAAAATCGTGTGTGTGTGTGTGTGTGTGTGTGTGTGTGTGTGTGTACATATATGGGTTTTTCTTTGAAACAGGTTTTTCTTTGTATGTTCTGGAACTTACTATGTAGACCAGGATGGCCTTAAACCCACAGAAATCTACCTGCATTCACCTCCTGAGTGATGGAATTAAAAGCATGTGCCACCATGCCTAGCTCTATATTTTATTAAATAACCATTTTTCCTGATTTTTATTAATTATTTTACTTATTTTAAATCCTGATTACAGCTTCCCCTCTCTGCTCCTAGTCCCTTCCTTTTTCTCTTCCTCTTCCTCTCTCCTCCCCTCTATCCTCCTGTCCTCCATTTCTCCTCAAAAAAGGGGACACCTCCCATGGATATTAACCCACCTTGTCTTATCAAGTTGCAGTAGGACTAGGCACAGCTCCTATTGTAGCTAGGCAAGGCAGCCCAGTTAGGGGAAAGCAATCCAAAGTCAGACAATGGAGTCAGAGACAGCCCCTGCTCTTGCTGTTATGAGTCCCATATGAAGATCAAGCTGCACAACTGTTACCTGTGTCCAGAGGGCCTAGGTCTGTCCCATGCATGCTTTCTGGTGGTTCAGTCTCTATGAGCCCCTATGGGCCGAGGTTAGTTGATTCTGTGGGTTTTCTTGTGGTGTCTTTGACCTCTTTAGCTTCTTCCAAGGCCTCCCCAATTTCCATAGAATTCCCCAAGACTGCATGATATTTGGCTGTGGGTCTCTGCATCTGTTCCTATCAATTGCTGGAAGGATGAAGCCTCTCAGGAGACAGTTATGCTAGGTTCCTGTCTGCAAGAATAGCAGAGTATCATTAATGGGGAACATTTACACAAAGGAGTACTGTTCAGCTATTAAAAACAAAAACATGAAATTTGCAGGCAAATGGAAAAACTAGAAAATATCATCCTGAGTGAGGTAACCCAGACCCAGAAAGACAAACATGGTATGTACTCACTTATAAGTGGATATTAGCCATAAAGTACAGGATAATTAATCATGCTACAACCCACAGACCCAAAGAAACTAAGTAATAAAGAGGGAAAGCATTCCTGAGGGGAAATAAAATATACATGGGAAGTGAATGGAGAGGGAGCTGGGTGGGAGAGGAGGTGGAGAAGAGCCAGGAGGAATGAAGTTGGGAGAGGACAGAAGGAGAGCATAAAGGGAAAGACAACTGGAACTGGTTGGTGGGGAACATCTCTGGGATAAGCTAGAAACCTAGGGCAATGGAAACTCCCAGGAATCTATAATGCTTATTCTTGAAAATTATTGTCGAAGCTGGAGTATGTGGCCCCCCAAAAGAAAGGTAAAGGTCATAGTTAGATGTGTGTGCTTGCTTTTATTTGGGGGGCATGTGTGTACACATCCATTTCGGGGTGCACACACCCATACGCACTCAAGCAGAAGCAAGAGGGAGACACTGAGTGACCTGCTCTATCACCCTCCATTTTATTTCTTTGAGATGTGTCTCTCTCTTAACCCAGTTCTTGATGTTGTGTCTAGACTGGAATTCAGGAAACCCCAGGGATCTTCCTGACCACACACCATGTACCCCAGGCCAGAGGTTGAAGGCATACCTTGCAGCTATGCTTAGCTGCTTGACATGGAAACTAGGAACTGAATTTGGGTCTTCATGCTTGTGCAACAAGCACTTTATCACTGAGCCATCTCCTCAGCCCTCATGTGAAGATATTGTCTGTTTATGTAAGTTCCCTGAGGTTGAATGACCCTGCCAACTGACTCTAGGTAGTTTCCTTTGCACCTGCATTAATTCCTATCTATTACAGTGATAAAATATCATGACCAAGGCAGAAACTGGGAGGCAAGTGTTCAAATATCAGCACCTATGGGGAGACATTTCTCATTCAAGCCAGCATACATTCCCATCTGTCAGCTTTTCTTGTCTCTTTAACAGCTTTATTCAGATATGATTTTCATGTTGTAAAGTTCACTCATTTAAACTGTACGATCAGGTACCAGTGAGGAATGTAGCTCAGTGAGGGAGTTCCTGGTCAGCATGCGTGAAGTCCTCTATCTGACCTCTAGTAGCACTGGAAAAAGAATACAACTGACAACTGTTAGCATGTTTACAAAGCTACACAACCATAACCAAATCAATTTTAGAACATTTTAAAAAGAAAGAAAGGCAAGAAGGAAGAAGGAAGGAAGGAGGGAAGGAGGGTAGGAAGGAAGGAAGGGAGAGAAAGACCCCGCAATTCCTAGCAATCTTAAAACAGGTGCCCTAGCCCTAGGCACATACTGACCTAATCTAAATATTGCCTACTCCAAATATTTCATGTAATATGTAGAGTTTTTAGTGACTAATGTTTTAGGCATGCTATAATATTCTCAAGGTTCGTCCATGAGGTAGCATGAGTTAGAACTTCACTCTCAGACAGATGTGATGGGGCCTTTAATCCCAGCACTTGGGAGGCTGTTGCAAGTGAATCTCTGAGTTTGAGGCCAGCCTGGTCTAAGGAGTGAGTTCCAGGACAGCCAGGGTTACACAAAGAAAAAGCCTGCCTCAGAAAAATAAACAAACAAACAACTCCATAAACTTCTTTTTATCACTAAGCGTATTTCCACTGTACAGCATCTAGCTCTTTCCCAGCTGGTAAATGTTGGGGTTGCTTCCACCCTCAGATTATGATGAGTAAATTTGCTGCAGAGTGTTGTTGTAAAATTATATTATATAGTTTTCTTTTACCCCCACTAGATCGAGCACCGGCAGTAGTAGATATCTTGCCAGAAGCACGCATCCCAACTCTGTGGCGGCCCAGTGTCTCTGCCGCCACACACTCTCCCAAACTCAATTCTCCACATGAAAGAACACACAACACAATAACCTCTGATCCAACTGATAAGATATATTTGCCCACCTAAACACACAAAGCCCCATACGTATCCATCCCTTAAGAATATTCATAACAACCTGTAAATAAACAGAGTGGAATCCTAATGTCAGCTTCCGTGTTCTCCCTGCGGCTTCTCTGCAATCTCTTCCAATCTCCCGGCCTTTCCGTCCCAGTCTCCTCCTCTTCCCTCAAACTTTTCTCCCGCCCATCCTTCCTTCTCGTCCAATGACAGACCTCATTCTGTCTTGTACCTGCCTCACCTGAATAACATCATCCCACACATGAGCAAGTTTTAATGTAAACATAAAACTCGGGAATAGAACTGCTGTTACCTGATGACTTAGCCAGTTCAGGTTGCTAAGACTAAATGTTGTAAACTAAAACCACTTGTTTCTTTGTCAACAAGGGGCATATTTCTCAAAACTCCTGGAGGCTGGAGGTCAGAGTCCCAACATGATAAGTCCCTGACTGGAGATCTCTCTCAGCCAGGTGGCAGCTGCCTACCATTTGAGAGCAACAGACCCACACAGAACTTCTTACTCATACTCTCTCCACCCCTTCCCTGCCCCACCCAGGATGATCACTTTTTCCTTCCTAACAGTTGCTTTCGCCCACGAGTATACATTTTTCAACAAGATTCAAAATCAATACTTGGAATTTAAAGGAAGTGGAGACCAGAAAACTCGACCAGGTCCAAATCAACAACAAAATCACCTCCTCCCTAAGAACAACCCTGAGGGCTGGCTTTGCTCCTTGAGCTGTACAGGACAGACTGGAAGGGTCCCCAGCTGCCTTGCATTCTGAGGGAACTTGCCTGATTTCTCTGGGTATTATTTGCCTCAGAAATGTGACTCTTAGAGATTCAAGCCACGTGAGATCCAGCCTCTTAAAAGAAATACAGTTTGGAAAGTTAAAACTATATAAAGCATAGTTTAACATTTTCAGCAGGGCCTTGAGAAAAGACCAAGGATGAGAAGCTGTACCTTACAAACACAGGGCAGGTGTCTGCACACTGGTGAGTTCTCCTCCTAGACCACGCTTAATTCTGATCGAGAAGGGGCTACCATTTCTTTCTGCCTAACATTACCCAACCCTGTTTGCCTGCTCAGCATCTGACAGACAGAAGCCCTCACAAACGCTGGCCAAAGAAGGCAGCTGAGCCATTCAAAGTCAGCCAGTGTGTGTCCTTGGGACCTTCTTAAATATAAGAAAGACAAGTCTTGCATTCTTTTATCTGCCTACAGACTATCACCAGAGCTCTTTATTCCCGTGGCTTGGCTCTTTCTGAACAAACCACAGGAATAAAGGTATGGAATGGGTTTATTATCTTTCATTTCTTCTCATTTCTATTTTGAGACAGGATCTCACTATGTAGTCCAGACTGGCCGGCAAGTTGTACTTCTCCTGTCTTGGACTCCTGAGTGCTGGGGTTATGAGCAAATGCCACCACGCTGTCAGGGCTTTGTCTAATGCCTTGAGAATAACCCATGCCTGCCTGCATCGGGAGGAGTTGTCATTCACTGTCTTGTCCACCAAAGCATCCTTCCTCTGTAGTCATGGCATCTAAAACGGTCAAGGATGCAGATTCAGACTGCTTCCTTCTACTTTCCATAATTTCACTCAATATTTTTGGTTCTTTGATTTCACAATGGCCACCAATGAAGACAATCCATTCTTAAAAAGCAGAAACAACAGGCAACTTTTCTAGTTCAAAGGCATCAGTGGAATTGTCTGGTGCTTTTAACACATGTCCATATAGTGTAGTTATGTTTAATATCATTTGAAAGTATTAATATCATTGGGAAAGTTCCTTAAGGTGTTTCTAAACAGAAATGTGTTCAATCATCCTGTATTTGAGGAAGGTTGCAATGTCCAAACACTCATCCCCTTTTGCTCCTGGACTTTAGTGGTATAAAATGAAGTGTGGAAAATTCCTTTCCTAGCCACGCCACTAGGACAGAATGCAAAATGGGCTTAGACCACCCAAGGTTCCAATCCTGAACTTGGGAGAGGATTGTGGCCACTCTCAGCATCATTGTGGAGGGGTTCTTGACTGGGTCCCCTCCACCCACACACCCTTCTAACTTAAGTTCCTGCTGCCAGCGCTCGCCTAATGACATCCCCACTATGTTCAACATCAGTGCCAGGATGTGCTTTTTTCCTGTGAATTTCTAATCGTCTTCACTTCGAATGGTTTCTTCGTTGTTGCCATCATAACCCAGGCCATCAGCACTGGCCCATCTTCCAAGCAGCCTTCTTATACATCACAGGTCCAGTTCTTTGAGGCTGTGTAACAGATTACCCCACACGCAGTAGCTTAAGGCAAGGATAATAATTTATGTGACCTGAATTCTGATGAACCAAGACAAGGGCACAAGCAAAGAAATTATATGTGTTTGGGTGTTCTATGGGGTCCCCATTCAGTGAGCATCTTGAAGGCTATATTCTGTTGTACACATATCTCGTGCCCAAGCTGAAAAGACTCCAACAGCTGGGAGCCAGCACAGCTGGCTACTCCGAACATCTCCATTCACTCTGCATTTCTTCAGCATGCTCTCTCCACATGCTGTCCCCTGACAGTTGGCCACCTTACATTCAGCCAAAGACCCTAGAATGCATGTATGATGTTTTCTAAGTGAGAGTCACTTCCTCTCTACCTCTTTCTTCCAAGAAAGCTACATGAGCCGTGCTACTCAGATATAAGGGCAGGGGACATAGATATCAGCTCCAGTGGAAATTATCTATTTTTATATAAAATTACCATACACTTTTAAAAATGATCACTTGCCAAATACCTTTCCCCTCATACTGTTACAGAATGCATTGCATAGTGTCTAGAGGTAGCCGAGATTCCCCATTTTCCTCCGTAGCTCTTCGGAGTCTCACCGTGTAGCCAAGGCTAGCTTCCAGCTCTTTATTCTCTCTCCTCAGACCCTCCAAGTTCCAGGGTGGCCAGTGTGTGCCCCTACACCCAACTTTTGCTTTGTGGCGTCCTCAACCTTACCAGAATGTACTTTAAGAGAACGGGTGCTTTATATGTTTCGTCCACCAATTCCCTTCAGAGTTTGGAAAAAGGAGCAATTCTGATGGTCATGAGGCCTGCTGTTGGGGGAGGCTCTTTTCCATTCACCTTGTCTTTCCTACTTCTCTCTCCCTATTCTTTCCCCCACTCAAAAAATAGCTATGAATCCCTGGGGAGATATGTCAAACCTTCAGATCTTGGCATAATTGTGACCCAGCTCTTCCAATCATACTTTTGAGAATAGACATTGGAAGATACAACTCCATCGTTCGGATATGTCAAAGGCAGGCAGATTCGTTTATAGGCTGATCTGTTCTCTGTGTCCCTGGTTCCTATTTGTTTGCTCATAAACTTTTTTTTTTCCTGCTCTTTCTAGCCAGACAAGCTATGTCTGGTCTGTCTCAGTGTAGGGCTATCCATTCGTCTACACTTCTCCATATTTCTATCTCTGTGATTCAGCCAGCGCCATCGCAAGATTTAACATTCTAACTACATGTCACTGCCACCAGTGTCTCTTGTCACAATCCTCATTTCGTGTTCCAGTAATAAACTTCATTAGTGTCTGCACCTCCTCTCCCTTCCCTTTGAAGCACCGTCTCCTCATGAAACAATTAGCTCTGCCCTGCGTCCTATCACTCAGCTGACAGCCATTGTGGGCGAGCTAAACAGTGAGAAAATGAGAATTTTTGACAATTTCCATTATCGTCAATGAAGGTATTTACTTGTACAAATATTAAAGGTTATTTAAAGATGTACACTGACTTCATTTCATTAGTGGTTTGTAGAAGGTAATAATTGAAAACAGCTACCTCACCTCATTAGAATAAATTATCTATTCATTTTCTGAAAGAGAGCTGCCATCTCTCCAGGCTGTGTTTTTAACCACTCGCAATGCTAGAGGATGAAAACAAAAACCCATGAATATTTCAGAGCAGGTTCCGTTAAAATACTCTTACTGTCTAATGTAAACCAGGCCATAGTTGCTCTGCATACCTGACTGAGAGGCCCAGTCAGATGAAATCATGAGACGTCGATGACATCAGCATACACCTGAGAAACAGTAGAAGCAGCTGTAGTTAAATCCTCTCGCAGGTGGGGAGACGGTTCCGTTTGTAAAGTGCTTGTCGCACAAGCATGAAGACCTGAGTTCAAGTCCCCAGAACCGACCTAAAAAGCCAGGTTGGTGACACATGCCTGTAATTCTAATGCCAGAGCAGTGGAGACAATAGGTTCCTCGGGACTCACTGGCCAGCTGGTCCTGCCGGGTCGGAGAGCTCCATTTCCAGTGAGGGCGTCCCCCCAAAAATAGGGTGTAGACTAAGTGAGGAGGACACATAACATCAACCTCTGGCTGCCACACCCATGTGCACACCACTATAAACACCACACACACACACACACACACACACACACACACACACACACACAGACATCCTCATTAACCCTAGGTCTTGAGACCTAATTAATCTAATAAAAATCATATTGTATACAAACACCTACAAGATGTTCATCCTCATGTTCCAATGACCAAAAAGAGACAATGGAAAAAATAGTATTCACTGGAGACTAGAGGACTGGAAATATATTCTAGTATAGCTATGTAATGGTCTGAAATAAAGACGATTAAGAGAACACAGTGTGCAAGAATCTGAATGGCCATGTGGCGATGTTCTCTCTGTAACATGGGATAAAAGCGAAGAATAAAGAATATGTGTATTGTGCTAATATGAAAACTAAACATGATTACTGGCATGGAAAGCGATGAAAAGGAAATAGATCTTATGATGACCTGGGGCAGGGGGACATTGCTGGTTTCATTCTTCTGCTTTCATTAGGAAAAGAACCAGTAACCTGCCCTATTCGTGACCATGCCCCGCTGTGTGGTCAGCAATGGGTCTGGAGGCATCGGCTGTGGTGTGGCTGTAATGCAGAATGGCCCATGAAGGCCTGGCATGTCAATGCTTGTGCTGTGAGGACTGGTAAAAATGGGCGAAGATTCCCTTCTAAAGTATATGGCAAGCTCTTTATGCTCCCAGTACTGGACATCTGATGGTAAACCAGGCAAAGAGTGTCAGCAAACTAAAGTACTTCTTATAAACATCTCAGACGATGCTGTATTTTCTAACTGAATTAACAATGATTAGCCCAACCTGTATGTCACAGCCTTTCTTTTCATTCCTAGCCTCCCTACTCAGAAAAGTGTCTCAAACAAGACCGTGATTTGCTTCCGGTCAGAGAATGCAGCACTTTCCATCTAGATACCGTACTGCTCTCAGCAAACCGATCCCTCCACACAGGGCAGACTCGAGCCACTTTGGAACATCCCAGCAAGGAAAGGGGTCAAGAAAAAAAAGGTGGCATTTCCAAAGGTCACACGGCAACACTTCTGTTACAGTCCATGGTCGCAGGACCACTGCACTGCAGGACCACTGCACTGCGGGACCACTGCACTGCGGGACCACTGCACTGAGGGACCACTGCACTGCGGGACCACTGCACTGCGGGACCACTGCACGCGGCCATGTTATGGAAACTTAGGAAATGTTCCACGGCAGGAGGCAGAGTCCAGAGTTCAATTTTTAGCTCTCTTCCTCCCTCTCCCTCTCCCTCCCCCATTCTTTCCCTTCTCCTCCCCCTTCTCTCCTTCTCTCCTTCTCTCCCATCTCTATCATCTCTATCTCCTTTTTTTCTTCCTCCCTTTTTCTTTCTCGCTTTTTTTGTTTTGTTTGTTTTTTGAGACAGGTTTGGAACTCACCAAGTGCTGGGGAATAAAGGCATGCACCACCACCGCCCAGTGTCCTTTTCTCTCTTTAGAGTCGGGCTCTCATTATCTCACTATCTAGTACTGGTTTGGAACTGTTTGGTGTTTAAGGACAAGAAAGCCAGAACATAGGAAGGCAAGTAACATCATCCACCACAAAAAAAACTTCATCTGTGAAGTGCCATAGGGAGACAGGTAGTAAGGTCCACAAACCAAAGGAATTTGGTTGTGTTTTTGTTTTTGTTTTTGTTTTGTTTTTTTGTTTGTTTGTTTGTTTTGGTTGTTTGCATGGTTGGTTTTAGTGTTCACTTCCCTCAGAAGGCACTTCCTGTTGTCTATATTCATTTGAAAACAGCTGTCCACAGCTTCAAGGAAAGAGATAGCTCAGTTAGAGCGAGCAGAGCAGACTGGATAAGAACGCTGTAGACTTCCCAAACTCATTGCTCACTGAGCACCTCCCCTGCAAAGAACGGGAGCTCCGAAATAGAAACTTCATGAAACTTGCAAGCGCCTGGCTCCTGTAGCCCTCAGGAATCTTCATCTTATATTTAAAAAAGCATTCACGGAGAAAACACGGGCATTTGGGGGTGGTACATGTGACTGCTACCTTGGCCACCGCTGGTATATTTGCGGATGGGGGTGGCACTCAGAACAAAGTGGACCACTTTCCATCGGAAATGCTCTGTCTGCCCAAGGTGTGCCTTGAGTTTGTACTCTCCCTACCTCTGCTTCTTCAGTGTGGAATTACAGAATCCATTACTTCTTTGGCTATCGATACACAGACCTACATGGGTTTCCTGGTGATATGGTTTATGTGCTGAGAGAAGAGTGGTCGCTACATCACTGGGTCCCTCTTAGCCTCTTCTTGGCTGTGTGGTTAGAATGGAGACCATCGGATTGGGCCCTGTGCATCCAAGAACTGCCTGTCAAACTAGATGAAAATCAAGCTTTAGACAATTTACTTTAAATTGTCCTGTGAGGGGAAAATAAACCTGTATTTTATGAGCCACCTAAAAAGTTTATCTGTTACTGCAACATAGTCTGCCTATCACAATCACAGATACATCATCTAAAACTTGAAGGATTGTCAGGGACGTCATGGAACTAAACAGCTAACTTTTAAGTGGAGTTTACTAGGGGCCATAATCTTGATTTGGTTTGTGTTCCCTGTGTGACAAAGTGCAGGAGAAAAACAGATTAAAGAAACAAAGATTTATTTGCGCTCACAGTCTCAGAGAATTCAGGTCACAGTTAGCTGGCGAATGCAGGGGTTGAGGGGGTGGTCATGTCAGAAGGGCATGGTTGTTCACATCACAGCGGCCAGGAAGCAAAGGCGGAATAGTCTAGAGGTAAGACTTACTCCTTAAAGGCACGCCCCAGCCATCCTTCCTCCAGTGAGGCCCCATTTGCTAATAGCATATTGAGCATGGCACGAGTCACTGCGTCAATCTACTAAAGAGGTCGGCTTTTCTCTCTGGATCTAGTCACTTCTCCTTGTTACCACTGGGAGCCTCCGAGAGGGACGCTTCCTACCCAAACCATAACAGCTAACACTCTCTCACTAATCACAATGGTCTTTTATGTTAAGCCTTGTAATCTGCATTATCACTGTATACTAGAGATATTTTAAAATATCCTCAAGTTCAAGAGCTGGTGAGCAGCAGAAATGGTGGAAATACAGGTTTGACCAAGGCCAAGCCCACAATAGTCTTCCTGAACTATTCTCTTTCTGGCATTGTTGTTTTAGATTTTTCTCTCATTCTTCTGTCTCATCCCATCTTCCCTTGAACCTCCTCCCAAACCCTGACATACACCCTATTTCTCTCTTCCCTACTATTGGGTTTTACTTTTACCCAAGACATCATACGGTCATGCAAAAGGTACTGGAGCCAGGTTTGAGGTTTGGTTTCATTTCCTGCCAGTTGTAACCAGAATTTGGTAAGCCATTTTCTCTCTCCAAGCCTCAATTCTTGTGTCAGAATAGCAAATAAGTCCATAATAGCTCTTACCTGCCTGATGCAATGACTGTGGGGTTCAGTTAAAATAAATCGCATCGAATGCTGTTACACATTGCAAAACATTCAAGAAAGAGCAGATGTTAATCTCTATTTCCATTCTGCACCCCAGCCGTTCATGAAGCCTCCAGACAGCAGTGTCAGCATCCCCGGAACTTGGTAGGAGTGCAAATTCGTAGGTCTCACCCAAAGCTGGCTTATTGGAAACCACATTTACCAAGCCCTGCAGATGATTACGACTTACATTTGAGAACCATGTCGAATGTGCTTACATACATGTGCAGGCAGACACACACATGTTTATACTCTATTGAAACCAGGCTTAAAACATTAGATTTAAAAGTGTGTTATGCTTGAGTGTGCCACCCTCCCCAGTTTAGGTGCAGCAATAACCTTGTAGAAAGGTTGAATCTGTCAGTGCCTCCCAAGAGAACCGATCTCCTTCAGGGTGATTCCTCCCAGCAGACTGGATCTGTTTAATAACAGCTGTGTCTAATGAGGAGCCTCTATGGGCATTCGCATAGGGGCATCCAATAGCGTAGTTATGAAACGTCGTTAGATAAGAGACCCCAGGAGCTGGAGACAGGGTTCAGACTGCTGCTCCTCTGGAGGGCCCGAGTTCAGTACCCGGATCAGACAGTTGGCAAGCACCTGCAGCTCAGCTCTAGAGTGTCTGACAACCTTTAAAGCAAGCACACAGAGACACAGAAATCTTTAAATTCTTTAAAAACAAATAAAAATATGAATATGACCTTATCCGAGAGCACGTGTGCACTACCTTCCCTGTTCTCATCATTTCTCAGGGATGTCTTACTTTTAACATTTTCAAATGTTGCCAACATAGAAAATGATGTTTGGGTGAGAATTTAATTGGAAAAGAATCCCCCACAAAAATCAGAATATACTTCACAAAATAGAGCTTGCCCACTTTAAACAACGCGTGGTCTGCCGTGCACAGCTCCCCCCAACACCTCTGTTCGCACTCCTTTCTATTCCTTCTTTATTGCAGCTGACAAACCCTCAGGTGATACCAGCATTCACAGTAGTGTGGCTGCCCAGTCAGTCATCTGTTGCAGGGAGAACATTTGAAAGGTAAAGATGTGGCATGGGAACCCAAGCTGGTTCACCCGGGGCACCCACTGAGCTCCAGCAGATAGTTGGAGGTGGGAACACAAGCTCACGTCTCCAGATCCTCCGATGCGTCGAGCAGTTGGAGAAGCTTCCTTCATAGACAGCCACAACCCAGCTGAGTTGGTCCGCTACCCGCTGATGATCTTTTGTTCCCCCCCAAGTTTGATGATCTAAGGTGCATCATGAGAAGCCGACAAAGTGTTACATCCTTGTAAGGGTTTGGGGGCCTCTCTGTGGATCCATGGGACAACCCCTGCCAGCTTTTCTGTGTAAGGAGCAAGGCCCGTGCCGAACAGGTGCACTAGCTTGCTCTCTCCTCTGTGTGTTCTCCACATGGGGTAGATTGCTCTGTCTTCCCCTGGAGGACTGACAGAGTCCACTAGGAAGAGACAGGGAAATCTCTGGTTTATGCTTGGAGAAGGTGAGGCCGGAAGGAGACGCTGTGGCAGGTGAGATGGAAACCAGAGAACTCTGGCTATCAGGTAGGTGGAGACCCTACAGTTACGGTAAAGAGATCTCAGTGTCACCAAAAAAAGTCGTCAACATGTCATAATTTATGACTTGAAACATATTTAAGACATACTAAATTTTAAAAAAGCAAACCTTGAAACATTTTGTTTGTGAGACATGAGCACATGGTCATCGCTGGTTGGAAGAATTGTTGGTAATTTTATGCTTTTTTCGCTTACAAAAAGGTTGTAGATCGTCTTAAACAAGCCTGTGAAACCTTTCTAATAATAAAAACGAGAATTATTAAAACGCGATGACGAATTGCGTGATTATTGCCTAACCTTAAGTTTGTTTCTTCGATCTTCCAGCAGGTGGCGCAATGGCAATGCCTGCCATCCCGGCAGCCGTTCACCTTGCAGCCTGCAGGAGGATCTCGGGATGCTCTGCTGTCTGTCCGAAGGTGGGTGCAAGTCTTGGCCATGACATAGGGTAAAGGGAAGGCATGTTCCCCGATGGAGAAGGGTCACTTGGAAGAAAACACTGAAACTCAGACTCTGTCTGCCTTCAAGTCTCTGGCCCCATGGTTCTGTTCTTCACACAGCAGCATAGACAGTGTTTGAGAAACTCGGTGCAAACAGGAAGATATGCTTTCTCTCTCTCTCTCTTTAATTCCGTTATTTGGCCCAAATCAAAACTCAGATCAGCTTCTCTTTCGGGCATTTCTGGACTGGATTAGATCTATAGCTTAACTAAGTCTTGGTGATAAATGGAATTTTGAGTTCAAAAGCAAGGAGTAGGGACTTTCCATTCTCTCGGTATCCTCTGGCCAAGGGATTTTTTTAATAAAGAATGTCTGGTACACCGCAGATGGGTGTTTCAGTCAATACAAAAGGCGAGTGTGAAGGCCCACAATCAGGGTGACTAGCCTATCAGACCTATGCTTAGTCTGCATTCTACACATATCTACACAGCACACAGACTCCTACACCTCAGGAAAAGCCCTGCTCACTAAGGCACAGCCTTAGTCCAGCCAGGAAGACCACGGAGAGATCACACTATGGGATGATTTCAACTTCGTTTCAAATCATAAACCTGACTGCCCTCAAGAGATGCATTCCAATGGACCGGTAGGGAAACCGTTGGATCCTACCAGAATGGATAATGCTCTAGCCAGGCCCACTAACATTGGGAGACAGAGAATGTTCTAGATTTCTGCTGTTATCTCTCTTGTTTATTTCTGTAGACCTCAAATCCCTTTTTATGTGGCAATGGTAATGGGGCAGAGAGAAAGAAGAGATGGGGAGAGGAAGTGGAAAGGGAGAGGAAAGGCATAGAGACGATGGGGTGGTCTTCTTGGTGAAGGTTCATGGGAAAAATAGGAGGAAAGGAATGAGTGAGCAAGACAGAGGCTTCCTCCTTCCCCCTCCACCCTGGGGAAAGGCACCGCCAAGACGACAGAGAAGCAACAGAGGGAGGGGTAATGGATGGGAGGGGTATGGAAAGAAGAAGGGAGTGGAGGAGGGTATGAGAGGGAAGAGAGGGAGGAAGGAAGGGAGAGAGGGAGGGAGGGAGAGAGAAATGGAGGGAGAGGGGGGGAGGGAGGGAGAGAGGAAGACAGGGAGAGAGGAAGACAGGGAAGAAAGGGAGGAAGGCAGGAGAGAGGGAGGGAGGAAAGAGGGAAGGAAGGAGGAAGGATGTCTGAAGGAAAGATGGAGACATCTCATCTGCACAGAGAAGCTGGCAGGGCCCACCTGCTTATATCTAGCAACTTTTTCTTTCTGATTCCACACTGTTTTACTCAACTTGGGATCTAGACGCCTCACCAAGTGCTGGCTGCAAATGCACTCGAAGTGTAGATTCTGGCTGAAATGAACCCCAGCTCTAAAACACAGTAGTTTTCAACTCATACAGCCGGAGGAGTCGCAGACTACGAAGATGGCTCACAGGATAAGAGCATTTGCTGCTCCTGCAGAGAACCCAAGTTCAGGTCTCAACACCCACACCAGGTGGGTCACCTTGCCTGTAACTCCAGCTCTGGGGAACCGGCTCCCTCTTCTGGGCTCTTTAGACACCTGTATCATGGGCACATACCCAAACCCAGACAAATCAAAAATAAATTAAACCTTTAACAAAATAAAACCAACTCGGATGATCAGAAGGAACCGTATGCACTGGCAGGAGTGCCTCTCTCTAGCCTGGTAGCTCTCCTCTCCTCCTTCCCCTCTCCTCCTCTCTTTTCTAGTCCTTTCTCCTTTTCTCTCTCATACACACATTTCCTGGATGATCGCAACTGTGAGAATCACATAAAAGCAACAGCAACAACAAAGCGCACCCTGTGTGCTACTATGCTCCAGATGGATTGAGGTGTGCGTGTATGCATGTGTGCGTGTGCGTGTGTTCATTCCACCTACATTTCAATCCCAGCCCTGCCTCTTCCTAGTGTGCAAACTTAACCAGATCGCCCTAACCCTTTGTGTTCTTGTCTCTGCATCTGTCACACTGGGCACTAAGTGAAGTTCCTGGCCATGAGCAACAGTGATAACATGGCAGGTGGCCTTGTTTTCTGGAAGCATCAGGGAGAAGGTAAAGCACAACTCTCCAAGCTGGAGCCCCTGACTGAGGGGAGAGTTTATCAAGGAAACTAATGGGCCAACTAATGGGACTTTGGCTCTGAAGAGACCTTTCGAAAAGTCTGTGTGCTTTTTGAGACCTTTGAAGTGGCTATCTGAAAGGTATCTGTGAGATTGGTAAGCCTGAAGGAACAGGTGATCTTCAAATTAACCAACCAACAGCACAGGAGAGCAGCCAACCGGAAAGGAAACTGACCTAGTGCAGGTACAAGCTTCTGGTGTCCTCCTCTGTTGGACTATCATGGAGTCCTGGTGACTCAAGGGAGGAGCCTGGCAACAGAAACAGAGGGCTCTTTGGTAGTGGCTACTGACCAACCACTACAGGAGACTTGCCATAATTAACAACTTGGTGAAGTGCTGATGATATTGAAGAATGGGGTCCAATCTCACCTCCACCTGTTTTTTCCTTTTATCCAGTGGGCAGAGCGAATGGCCCTTTTATAGACATGGCTTCCTTAGTCAACAGAGAATGTGTGATTTGGTTGAGAGCCCTCCTAATTCTGGGAGAACCATGCAACATAAAATGGCAATGATTGGTTCCTAGTCTTGGGTAGCTGAAGCCTCACTTCCTGAACATCCAGAAGAAAACTTCTTCCCACTGAGGGTGGGCAAAGAGCTGAGGAGCTGAGGATATCATAAAGGAGGCTTGGCTGAGACCATGAGGGACATGAGCAGACAGCTCCTACGTTGTGAGCTCTCTTGGGGTGGGAACACACCATGCTGTGTGCTCCCCAAAACAGGGACTCCCCAGTCAGCCACCAGTGTACTCAAGTTTAATCATGGATCCCAAGCTCTTGGTTAAACAGGTAGTCATGAATTTGGTGTAGGGTTCATGAGAAAAACAAGGGGGAAGAATTGAGTGGGTATTCCTCAGAACACTAAGACTCAGAGAGGTCAATTATGCCAGTGCCTGGGCACAGTGGGTGACAGTGTCATGTTTTCTGACTCTCAGCTCAGCATTCGGACCAGGTAGTAGCCAGATGAGGTAGCTGTTGTGCAAAAATCTAAACAGTGCTCATCCCTCAGGTTGTCCAAGGTCTACCCTAAGTCCATGCCTCCCTCCACCGACTCATTGCACACTCCAGAGGGACACATAATCAGGATTGACTCCCTCACCCTGTCTCTGTCTCTCTGTCTGTCTCTGTCTCTCTGTCTCTGTCTCTGTCTCTCCCTCTCTCTCTCTCTCTCTCTCTCTCTCACACACACACACACACACACACACACACACACACACACACACACTTACCAGTAGAGCCAGGCTGTAATTTCACCACAGGCTAGCTACATCCTTGCAGAGAAACTTGCAGAACTCCCATCTATTCTTGCAATTAGAGGGGAAGCAGCGAGGGCAACTGTTGCCTCCAGAGATGCAGGGCACCACAAACAAACAACAGAAAAGACTCATGTGCCCAGTGAAGCTGAATTTTAATTGATACTTTCTCCCACAATGTTCTGAACCGACATCTCTCAGCCCCCAAAGATGAAGGAGGGGGTGCGGCTTAACGCCACAATTAGCAGACAAGCCCACAACAAACTGTAAATAGTAATCATATTAAATATTAAACACGGACTCTGAAACGCTTGAAGAGCAATGGGCTTTTAAATTTTTATTTCACACAAGGCAAAGCAACTATGGAGGGAAGAGTCCAGTGTCAGCACTGAAGGGAAAGAATGGAACATTCTGGAATTTATATAAAAATTACAGCTTTGTTGTATTTCCCACTATATATAGTAATTTAATCATTTGCAGCTGATTAATTTCAGTGAAGGAAAATGTAGCCTTACGCATCTCTAATGGAGTTCCAGGACTTGAATTCTAATTGTGAGTTGGGAGCAGTTTAAATCTAAATTAGCGGTTAGCTTGGGTAAGGGTTGAACTGGAGTCATCTGTTGACGTGTTGCAGCTCAACAAGAGGTCAGAAAGTGCTGTGTGCAGAGCCCTCTTGGCTGGCTTGGTAGTTAGAATGCCTTACATTTCCAGAACACGGTATCACCTTCTAAATTAGCTCCTTGTATATTAATCCCATTCCTTTGGCCCTCATCAGCATCTGTTCAGTGGGTATCTGCGTTCGGTAAGATAAATGTGTGGTAAGATAAATATATCCGTTTGTTAGCAAGGTGTGAGCGCTATTCTGTTCTGTCAACTTGACATGCACAGGAAGAGGGACCACCAATTGGGGAATTTCCTATCATTGGTCTATGAGCATGACCGTGGGGCATGATTGCTTGATTGCTAATTGATGGAAAAGGCCTAGTCTACTGTGGGCCGTGCCACCTTTGGGCAGCTAATCCTGGGATGTATAAGGAAGCTAGTTGAA
Organism: Rattus rattus; assembly: GCF_011064425.1. Taxonomy (NCBI): domain Eukaryota; kingdom Metazoa; phylum Chordata; class Mammalia; order Rodentia; family Muridae; genus Rattus; species Rattus rattus. Next base: position 83,352,482 of record NC_046158.1, on the reverse strand, counting down.
TAGCACAGAGTAAGCTAGTAAGTACCCTTCCTCCATGGTCTGTGCTTAATTAAGTTCCTGCCTGCGGCTTACTGCCTGGCTTGAGTTTCTGCCCTGGCTTCCTCACTGATGTACTTTGATTAGAAAATATATGCCAAATAAATCTTTTCTTTCCCAAGTTGCTTTTGGTCGTGGTGTTTTATGGCCGTAATAGGAAGCAAACTACAAAACAAGGAAACCAAGGTCCAGAGAACTTAAGTTCACACTGAGAAAACCACACTATGGCAAGATAAATGTTTCAGTTTTTCTCTAACATCTTTATTGGGGATAAACTTTCTGCACCGTGACACTCTGCAGAAGGGCTCAGGTCAAAGCATATAGGAGCAAATCTCTGTGTAGGTCTCAAACTTATCTCCCATCACCTGACCCAGGCCAGGAAGGAGCATCTGGCTACATTTGCCTAAATGTGGTCAATTTGGGGGAGAAGGTATCTCCCCATAGGGACTGTCAATTTGACTTGTTCTTTGCTGTACAAAAGATTTTGCCTGCCTACATATAAACCTTTGGCTTATACAGGTTTACCTGGTCTAAGAGAACAAGTACTTAGTTTTCTTTCAGTGCCTGTCTGGCTGACTGGCTGGCTGGCTGATTGACTGTTTTTCCAGCTCTGGGCCTCAGTTCTAGTAGGCTTGCGATAGACAGTCCTCACACACAGACAATGACAGGTGAGTAGAAATCGTTTCCCCATCACGAATGATTTAGAAACATACCATCCATGTGCTGAGAAACTCTGTGTTCTCTTCTCCGTGGTGACTGGAATATTCCCGAACAGGTTCTAATTCCTGGCTCTCCAACTTAAGCAGCCCTGGAACAGACCCTCAGCTGCCCCACAGTGGGCATGGAATGTGAATGAGAAAGAAACCTTTGCTGTTGGGGTTGGATGGCTCAATGGTTAAGAGCAATTACTGATTCTTCTAGAAGACCAGAGCTCCAGTTGTTCCACATCAAGCAACTTGTAGTCACCTTAAGTCTAGCTCCAGAGGATCCATTGCTCTCTTCTGACTTCCGTGGGTACCTGCACACACATGCATGGACTCCCATACTGTATGAACACACACATAAACAATAAAAAAAAAATCTTCATTGTTATCAGACACCAAGATGCCTAGGGTATTTGTTCTGCTGGGGAAGCTGCCTCTGATAAACACTCAGGCCACTGTGTCTTAATCTGGTCCCCTTTTTCCAGCAGCCATCTCGGAAATAGAGAGACACTTGTCTCTTTAGGCCAGGCTCCTTCTTTCTTTCCTCACACTCTGATGAGGTAGATGTTGCTGTTATTTGGATTTCCTTGAATGCCAATAAGGGCCTAGTCTGCAAAACTCCAGGTAATAATTAATCTCGTATCACCATCAACTAGAAGGGAGGTTGGGAGCGTCAGAAGAGAATGGATTGGTGAGTTTTGATGCTGTGAAGTGAGTGGAAAATTATTTAGATGAACGGATTAATCTGATTGAAATGGTCCCCAGAAGTAAATGCCAATGAGCCAGACATGGTAATTTCTAGCTTGTGGAGCAGTGTTAGTGTGCATGTGATTTGAAGTTTATGCTAAAACCCAAGCACACATTACTTCCTGGATTGTGGCTGGTGTAGGCAAGGCATGGGGCCACTATGAATGGGATTGCTTGTGTCAAACACAGTTAGCTCAAGCAGGGTGATGGGCCAGCCCGGACGTTCCTAGAACTTAGAAGTCATCAACAACAGGGCAAGGTCAGAAACACATCATCTGTGTAGAACGCTAACCACTCTGTACACAACTGCAAGGCAGATCCCAGTAACCTGTGTGTGCGAAGGCCCTGCTTCTGTTCTTTAGAACAGCACTGATTCCCTTCAGAAGACATAGTATTTTTTGAATATGTGTGGGGTCTTAGCAATGGCAGTTACCTGGTTACATGGTCACATGGGTTGTAAAATGTCTTCCTGTTAAAATGGGTGCTCAAGAGAGGGTTAAATAATGGGAAAACACACAGATATGACATACATGCCTGCAAGCCCACACTGGACGAGTACAAAGCCAACTTAGGCCACTCAGCAAAACCATATCCTAAGAAGGAAAAAGGGGGGAAACCCCAAAACAATAACAACATAATAGGAAGAGAAGTGGGGCAGGAGGGAGAGAGGAAACTCAGTCATTTAAAAGAGACTTAAGCAGTGAAGTTACCACTTGCCTCACATACATCTCAAAGCAAGGTGATTTGGGGATAGGTTAATTGGGAGCTCTTTCATGGTATCCTCTCTCTCTCTCTCTCTCTCTCTCTCTCTCTCTCTCTCTCCTCCCTCCCCTCCCTCCCTCCTCCCCTCCCCTTCCCTTCTCCCTCCATCTTTCTATTCTGCTTGTCTCTGCACAGAAGCAGCCTTCCTCCCCCCCGGTGTGCGATGTTCTTGTAATTTCCAACACCAGGCAGACATAATCCTTCACCAAACCGGAGAGAACACATCCTCCAGTGTGTTACTCTTGACTCTTCTAGGGAAGAAATCCTTTCCTAATATCACCCAGAAAATCCCTCTTAGGTCTATGTGGCAAGATGTACTGTCTATGATAGAAGTTGAGAAAGGGAATAATTGGCTTGTTATATCACCATCATAGAAAACGAGCCTTACTAGCTATGGAAAGTGGGGATCTCAGAATGATGGGTGCAAAGCCAAAACAAAAGTCTATCATGTGATCATGTGATGGTGTGATTTCAGTGATTTAATCTAGCTTCTTAAGGAAACAGAAACCAATACCATCTACCCACACATCCATTTATCCATTCACCCATCCATTCATCCATACACCCACCCACCCATCCATCTGCCCATCCACTGACACACCCATTTATCCATCCATTCATTTGCACACCCATTTTTCCATCCATCCGTCCATCCATCCATCCACACACCCATCCTTCCCTCTATTTAGAATTGACTCATGAAGTTAAGCAAGTTAATTCCTAAGATGTGCATTCAATTAGCAGGAACACAGGCGAGCACTGAGAAGAGAGTCCATCTGTCTAGGTATCTGCCTGTCCAAAGGCTAGAGAGGACCAATGTCCCAGCCCAAAGTCAGCTGAACATAAGGAGCAAACTTTTCCTATGCTTCTGTCTTCTGTTAGTGTCTCAAACCCTTGTGCAAGACCCAACCATTGAAGACAGTCGTCTTCTTTGCTTTGTCTACTGATTCTAATGGCAGTCTATCTTAATTACTTTTCTAGTGCTGTGCTAAGATACACTGACGAAGGCAGCCATGAAGAAGGTGAGTCATGACCATCATGGCAGGGAGCATGGCAGCAGGCATGGTACTAGAGAAGTACCTGAGAGCTTACATGTTGAGGACAACAGACAGAAGGCAGAGAAAGAGAGCTAATTGGGAATGACACCCCCTAGTGACACAACTCCTCCAACAAGGCCACACCTCCTAATCCTTCCCAAATACTTCTACCAGCTGGGGAACTAGCATTCGAATATTCAAATAGACTGGAGGCTATTCTCACCCAAATCACCACACAGTTTCATCCAGAAGCACACTCACAGAAACAACCAGAATAATGTCTATTTAAAATGGACATTTACAAGTGGATATTGTGTAGTACAGTCAAATTGATAAATGCCATAATGATCACACTTAAGTGTGATGCTTTCCCAAGAAATAGCCACCTCACCTTTGTGTTTATGGTATGTACACACATGTATGTGCATGTTTGCCTATGATGGAAGTGCACATGTGAGCATGTGTTTGGGGGGTCAGAGATCAACCTTGGATATCATTCCTCAGGAGCCATCCACCCAAATACAGGGTCTTTCACTGACTAGAGCTCATGACTGGGCTAGGTTGGCAGGCCACCGGGACCCAGGTATCTGTCTATCTTCCCTTCCCTGGAGCTGGGATAACAATCTCACACCACACACCCAGGGTTCTGTGGTTCTGTGTGGGTTCTGAGGACCAAACCCAGATCTTTCTTATTACAAGGCAAACATTTTACAAACTGAGCCATGTCTCTAATCCCCACGCCTTCTCCCTGCAGCACCTATTTGTCAAGTGAAGGATGTGATGCATTTGTGAGCACTAAGTGAAATTAGACATTTAAGGTGTTTAGTATAGCTTCTAGCATTTGTTTGGGCCTCAATATGTTAACTTTAAAATTTATTTTGTTTTAAACTATGTATATGTGAAGAGATATAGATGAGTATAGGTGCCTGTGGAGACCAGAAAAGGGAGTCAGATCCCCTGGAACTGGAGTTAAATTGGCCATGGGCCTCCTAACAGGTTCTGTGACTAAGGGTACTCTGCTAAAGCAGCAAGTACTCTTAATGCCTGGCTTCCCTTCAGCCCCTCATGAGATCGTCAAAGAACAAACAGGATTCACAGTGGTAATTACAGTTGGCTCCTTCAGTGGCTCTGTCTCTCACCTCCGAAGGGCACTCACACAGGCTCAGACTCTGGTCTGTGGTCTAAAATCACCACAGGCACATGATGCCTCTGCAGATGTTTTCTGCCTGTGAAGATGCTTTAGGTGAGAAGCCTGAAGTCTACATCAGTGTAGTCGAGCTGTTCCCCGGAGGATTCCAGGACCAAGCTCTGAGTAAAACTAAGGAGGAAATTCACTCCATGGAAACAACTCCATCCACTCGCTCGGTGGTTTTCTCTATGGTCCATGCACTGTTCATGTACTGAGCACCATCCACTCACTCGGTGGTTTTCTCTATGGTCTGAGCACCATCCGCTCACTCGGTGGTTTTCTCTATGGTCCATGCACTGTTTGTAAGCATGTACTGAGCACCATCCGCTCACTCGGTGGTTTTCTCTATGGTCCATGCACTGTTCGTAAGCATGTACTGAGCACCATCCGCTCACTCGGTGGTTTTCTCTATGGTCCATGCACTGTTCGTAAGCATGTACTGAGCGCCTGCCTGGGACACTGTTTCAGTTGTTAGAGGGCCACAGGACTGGTGCCTCTTGATCTTTCACTGGGCCTGGAGCTCAACCGGCAGCCAGAAGACACCAAGGGTTATCCTGTCTCCAATCCTCACAGCCCTGGGCTCACAGCTATGTGTGCAGCCACGGTCATCCTTTTACACAGATGCTGGGATTTGAACTCAGATCCTTGTGTTTGTGAAGTGAGCATTTTACCCACTGATCCATCTTCCAGTTCCTTCTCTGGTGCATCAAGCCTCACAGGACTAAGTGCTTCCCCTCCCACAATGCCAGATAAGGCAGTCCTCTGCTACATATGTATCAGGAGCCATGGGCTGGCCCATGTATACTATTTGGTTGGAGGTTTAGTGCCTGGGAGCTCTGAGAGGTCTGGTTAGTTCACACCGTTGTTCTTCCTATTGGGTTGCTATCCCCTTCAGCTCCTTCAGTCCTTCCCCTAACTCTTCCATTGGGGTCCCCAGGCTCAATCCAATGGTTGGCTGTGAGTATCTGCATCTGTCAGGTGCTGGCAGAACCTCTCAGAGGACAGCTATACCAGGCTCCTGTCTGCAAACACATCTTGGCATCAGTAATAGTGTCGAGGCTTGGTGTCTGTGCATGGGATGGATCCCAAGGTGGGGTAGTCTCTGGATGGTCTTTCCTTCTATCTCTGCTCCATTTTTTGTCTCTGCATTTCCTTTAAATAGGAGCAGTTCTGGGTTAGAAATTTTGAAGATTGGCAGGTGGCCCCACATCCCTCGACTGGGGGCCATGTTTATCTACTGGAGGTGGTCTCTTCAGGTTCAATCTCTCTGCTGTTGGGTATTTTGGCTAATGTCATACCCATTATGTCCTGGGAGCCTCTCATTTCCCTTTGCTTTATTCAGGCCAAAATGCTTCAGCTGAGGTTAATCAGGAGGCACACACAGGTGAGCCCAGATCGCAGACCACTTGAGACAACAACGTGCCCATACACTTCCAAAAAGTTACTGCCCCTTTCCAGCAGCCCCTGAAAACCTGGGGAGAAGCAAGAAGGAGAGCATCGCACAGGACGAGTCCAGCAGGTTTCACAGACAAGGCTGAGCGAAAGAAGCTGGCTGTGTCAAGGGATGTGGAATGTTTGGGGCTAGGGAGATAGCTCAGTGCTCATCATGCAAAGACGGAACCTAAAGTCTGTTCCCCAAAACCAACATAAAAAAGTCAACCACGATGGTTTGCCCTTATAAACCTAGCACTGGAAAGAGAGAGAAAGGAGGGCTCCTGGACCGTATTGGCCAGTCAGTCTAGCTCAATAGGCAGACACCAGGCCACGGAAAGCCATGGTGAACAGCATTTGAAACTGAAGTAGGTGAGATAACCTTTTGACATCTAGTGCCTTACGTGGCACACAGCCAACACTTGCACAAGCTGGTCTCCTGGCTGTCCCCTGAAGAGAATGGGCAGAAGAGACTCTGCTCCTCTTGCTCCCTACTCCCTTCCATTTGGGAACCAGTGAGGCAAGAACACTCCATTCTCTGTGATTTCACAGTTTCCTCTGGGCTAGCCTCATGATTCCCAACTGACGCTTGCAGATCAGAAATGGCTCATGATGGAGTTCCCACAAACAAGTAGCATCCATGGAATGCATACGTGTAATTGTCAGGCACTGGTTAATGCCCAGGCCCTGGTGACTGTTTTTAAAAAGCAGAATCATACAACGCAGAGACATTGCCAGCTTCAAAAGAATCCTGTGCAGATTAGAAAGGTTGTGCCTTCTAGGCAGGCTTGACTCGATGGCTGCCTGGCCGGCAGGAAATCCCGTTGTAGAATCATGAATATTCATTCATTTTCACCCACGTGCACACAGCCTGTGCTTACAGGGAACTTGGCTTGGCAGCGGAGAGCTGTGTTCGGTCCCTTTGTATCCCTCGAGTGGAAGTCCTGGCTCTGCCCCAATGTCTAGCCAGCCAGAGTCCCTAAAGCCATGTATTTATTTTGAGGATGGAACGCTAGCAATAGCCGTTTGGTTGTTTTATCTCGTGTTAAATGCTCTCACTTAGAAAAACAAAAAAACTGACAACTCCATGCTGCCTTTTATGTTTGGACATTTTATTGGTCCGTAAAATTAAAAATTTGGCAACCACTAACTAGCGGAGGATGCTGTCTAAAAGGAACAGTGGAAGCAAAGCTAAGTCACCAGGACCTAGGCAGAGACTATATTAACATCAGCGTCTCCCCAGTCAGGGCGACCTGCATGACATCATGCCTCAGAGCCTGCCGGGTTGCTATGGTTATCTTCTCAGACCTATGTAATTACCTAGGAAGTTGCTGTCTTTGTGACAAGTGAGGTCTGTGTCGGGTAGGTATTTGAGAAAGAGATTTTTTCTGCATCTGAGAAATGTGCATACTAGCATTAAAAGTCGTGCATGAATGCAACCCCATGCACATGTGAAAATAACCGCAGAAAAAGCCGGGGTTTCGTGCATGCTTTGGAAACCAGAAGAACTTCATTTGATGCCCACTCCACTGTCAGGGTAGGTAGATCTGGGTGGCAGAAGCAAATCTACTTTCTCTCCCAGCCAAGATTCTTTCTGCTACCAGAAACAGACAATCAACCTTGGTGGGGAAAAGAGAGAGCTCCAGTTGACTTACATAACAGAGAGAGATGGAGGTGTTACTCCGGGTGCAGCCTGAGCCCAGGTTGATGACAGTACACACCATGGCTTCCCATGCATCCCCCTTTCCCTCATGTTAACCTAACACAGGTCTGCCTCTGGGAAGACTCCTGCATTCCCAGGTGGCTGCAAGCTCCTGACGTGGATCTGCTAGAAGAAGAATTTGGCTTTCCTAATAATGCAAACGAAAGCACTGAGCCTGCACCTCCCTGCCCTGAATGAGATCACAGATCCGTTGTTGGGGGAGGGCGCTTCCAAGCAAAGTCAGAGTGAAGAGCCGGAGCCCAGGAGTGTGGTGGCTGCTGCTCCAGGTTGCTTCCCACTCCCCAAACCCCGCCTCCCATCTCCCCCAGAAAGGAGGAGTTTTAGGAAGTTAGTCCTCAGGCAGCTCCTGTTCTTGTTGTCACTGTCCCCCCCCAGTGGGGTGCCCTATGCCATTCTTTACACTGTGCCACTGCTCTGTGCTCTGAGATGCCAACTTCATCACCATCACCCTTGCTGATGCCCAGATTAGGTCAGACAGAAAGGCTTTGGAGGGGGAGACGCTTCCCTCACTGTCCTCTTGTCTCCCTAAACCCACAATGCTAGAGACACCACCCACCGTAGGCACCAGGAGCAAATACATGCTAAACTAAAGCGAATTGTGCCCGCCCCTCCCCCTAGCTGTCAGACCATTGAAACAACTGGTCCTTAGGGCTTGGAGTTCCCTTAGGGAATCTCACATAGGAGAAGGAGCAAAGCCCTGGTGTCTGGAGGGACTTGTCTCCAGGACAAATATATATATAATATATATATAATATATATATTATATATATATATTTACATAAGTGCTGACAACATATCAGATTACTTGCAGGACAGATTTATGTCAGACAATTGTGAGTGAGACAGTGCCTTAACCAGGACTGCCTGTCTCACCATTCCTCCAGCCCGCTATTTCAGCCTAGACCCCACAACAGTGCCTGGAAATGGAGTTAGGGCTCATTGTACTTCTCCATTCTTCCTCTCCCTAGTATCACCATACCAAGTAAATAGCCTTCCTCTGCTTTTCACCATTGCCTGACTCCGCCGGTCGGTATACTGAGGACAGACGGTCAAGCCTTGCTTATTAGAGAAGCCAGGGCCCCAGTGTCTCCAAACACAGACTGTTCCTCTGCACCCGATCTTCTAAGGGAACAATGGTTCCCTCAATCCTTGCACCATATGGACTTGTCCTCTCCCCTTCCGGTTTAAACCAGTGGTCAGATACCACACCCCACAAACCTGCCACCAAGTCGCCTGCCATTATCCAAAGAGGACTAACTGCTTCTGGGAGCTCCCTCAGATACCCCAATCCTTACATATACAAGTCCTTAACATAAAGTGGAACCTATGTCCGTCCTCCCATATACTTTAAGTCCACCATGTAAATCAGCCTGTGGTACCTAATGGTGTCCTAAATGTTGCTATGCTGTTACATTGCATAGAGAATAAAGGCAAGAAAAGGAAGCCCAAGCATGTTCCATACAGCAGCATTGCCCTGGCTCTACCCTCAGTCGGTTGAATCCATAGATATGGAATCCACAGATAAGGGATCCCAAGTGTTATCTTCCTCGTGTCTCTTTTGGGTAAGGATGATTTTCCTGCAACATGGCCGCACCTAATACTAAGATGTTATCTATTGCTGTGAGTTTTGATAAAGACAGGATGCAACTAGACAAACAATTGACTTGCAAAATTGTTTATGAATATTATCTGTCCCTTCATAGAAAATAATTCCTGGACCCCTGATGCGTGTGGCCTTTTTTCTGGAGCCTTCCTTGTCTGTTGTAATACAATAGGAGACCCTACTTCGTGTGTCAGTGCCAGGAGTCTCCTTCTGCAAAAGGCCCAGCCTACAGGCTCAGGGGGAAAACCCACATGAGGGTGGGGGTCGGGGACGGGAGGACTGGCTCCGGATGTTTTGTTTGTGTATGGTGCGCCCTGCTCACTCCCTCCCCTGAATGGAAGAATCTGGGGCCGGGGACATATGGCGATTGCCCCGTTTCTGTACTCACTCATCTCCTAGGCTGAAGGTTCCGACTGCATCAGGGAACACCACTGAACGGGAAAATCAATATGTAAAGAGCCAAACTAACGTGCTTTGCGAAAAAGATGAGCATTGCTGGGTTTGGAAAATAAAAATGCTCTAAACAGATAAACAGTAAGCAAAGTGCTTTGATTTGTACTGTTTTCCAGTCCATAAAATCCTAATATCCACCGTCTTTTCATTAAGAGCTTCCGTACCACTCGGCATGCTTGCTGCGGCTTGAACGAATTGCTGAAAAGATGCTCTCCGAGCCGCAGATCCAATCTCTTGCAATGTTTTACACGGGTGCTAAATGGGGGAGAAGCCTGATCAATCATCAGCACAGAACTAGTTTAGGGGAAAGTAAATGCTGGAGTTAAATGAACAATATCTATCATTCTGAAATGCGGTTCTTCCAGTCAATCAAAAGGGAAAAAAAAAGAAAAAGAAAAAAGTGGGCAGAAACTATTCACTGTAGTGAAGGGGAAGAAAAAACAACAGCAACGAACACAGGTACCCGGATTCTCTGGTGTTCAGAACACAGTGGATTGTGTGTTGACAGTAAGTTCAGTGGAATAAATGTTCAGATTGTGTCTGAAAGCATTTTCTTTGGATTTCTGCTGCCTTGATCTCTAAGTTTGATAATACTCTGGTGTATGAGATCCCTTACTGATGTGACAGAGCTGTTTCCTGTGGGTAGAGTCAGGTTCATTCCCATGCTGGCCCTTCTGAGAGCTTTGTGAGTGGCCATCACCCGTGAGGGCACTGTGCAGTGCTGTCCCCTTGATGACTCCCTTCTATAGATCCAAGAAAGATGAGAGAGACCCTCCCAGGAAATTGATACGCCTGAAGTGGATTCTGAGCTGTGATGTTGAGAGGCCATGGACAGATTACAAAATTGCACTCTGAACCTCAGTTTACCTGTAAAATGGAATGGGTTCTTCTTCTGCCCCACACCCATCCTTAACATTTGCTGATAACTTGCTGGACAGCTCTGATGTTCTGAGATGACCCTGGGCTGAAGAGGAAGATACAACCAGAAGGATAGTATCACTCAGTGCAGGGGGCGGGGGGTAAGGGGTAAGACCTTTAAGAGGCATGGAAAGATTTCACATGACCCAGCCAGAGATGGCACATGTATAAGCAAGAGCCCCAAGAATGGAGACCTAGACTTAAGGCCTTGAGTTCCACTGAATAGTTCACCTTTCCTGAGAAACCTCTTTTCAAATGGCTGATCAGGGTAGCCCAAGGGACTCCCAAAACAATGTAGACTATTACTGTTGCCCTTGGATGCCACTGAAAGGTTGAAGCTAAGCCTCTATCACTGGAGATACGGCAATCTTACGATAGAGGACGCAGATTATTTGAACGGAGTCTACCCTGAAGATGCCTGTCCTATAGTCTATCTCCCATGGCACCATGAAATCCCAGCAACTTGCCAAGGGTGGGAATCAGTCAGTCCTACCCAGCTATAGCACCAGTGGACCACAACAATGACCACTATGGCAAGATATCAGTAAAGGTGTAATAGTGGTATTTACATGTTGGTGGTAACCAACGGCCATCTAATTAGACTTAGAGCCCAGTCAACAGAAGGGCAATTATGTCTGGTCCTAGAAACCTAGCCAACTTCTGTTGCTGGTGACATCATAGACTTGGGAAAGGGTCTACCGCAGCCGCTTTGCTAGGCCAGTGCAATTCCTTACTATGTTCTAAATCGTATCCTTATACTCACAGATAAGCATAAACTGCCATCTTTCATCAAAGATGCTTCTCTTTCCATCCAGTGGAGACCATTACAGAAAAACACAACTGGACACAGAACAGACATTAACAGATCCTAGGGAGACAGTTCCAGTGGATCTATGGCTCAGAGAGCATTGCAGAAAAGGAGGCAGGAAGATTGTAAGGGTCAGAATGCCAGGAAGTCAGCTGTGAAACAGTCTCTCCTAAAAATGGGTGCGTAAACGTGACCAGAATGGTGGGGTTATCAGTGGGCATGCCAGTGTAAACTGAGAGGGGAAATCACAGCATTTCACACTATACGAAGAACCACGGGCTGCTGAGAAAGGAAAATTAGTCTCTCCCAAGTGTGAGCCCCATAACTGGTTATGCGAGATGACCATCCCAGAGATTCGGTAGGTCACATTCATATCATTTTACATACTTATAATACATATATGTGGCAATAACAAAGAAGAAGAAGCTAACCATTCGAGAGTGGGGAGGCAAAGAAGGCGTTGGAGCAAGAGGACATAGAAGGACAGAAATGACAGGGAAAGGAGAAGTGATATCATGATATTTTAATTAAAGAAACTAATACAGTAATTCAGTTTTGCCCTAGGGAAACTGAATGGTTTCTACTGGGGGTGGAGTTGTGTGGCCTGATTCCATGTGTTCTAGAAAGGCCTCCAGTTATGGGAGGAGTCACAAGGGAAGGCTGGAGACAGGGAGCACTGTTATCAGCACGAGATGGTAGTAGCTGGGTAGGAAGAGGCCTGACATGGACAGGAGGACCTGACAGAACCCAGGGATCTGGCTTGACAAAAGGCAGTTATGATGCTACTGACTGAGAGAGCAGATCTAGGGACACAAGGCAATGAACAAAAATCTTACTCCCCTGCTTCTGTGACCCTCTCTCCACATCCCTGTGAACATCCTTCCCCCCAACCCCCACCTCTCTATACTTGTTGGTCAGAGTTAAATGGCTCATTCAATACTTCTGGATTTCCTCTGGCGCCTTTCAGCTCCACTGCTTCGCTTAACCCAATGCCCCAGAGCAAGCCAGCCTCACTTCAGCCAGCCAGGGCAGACTATGGCCATGTTACCAGGCCAGACTTAGGCTGGTTTCTCCCTCCACATCCCTGTCCCATTTTCTTTCTGACACTTCCAATTCAGAGACACAGAAACACCAAGAAAAAGACAGCCCCTCTCTCCCTCCACCTTGCTTGGACTAATTCATAGCAAGCTTTATTCTCTGACATCTGGTAACTCATGGTTGGTAGTTGAAGTTGCAAGAGAGGGGAAATGTGTCCTAAGCTTTGTTAGATGATAGATAAATCGACAAGCTGTGCTGTAACATCTCGTCCTAGCACTAGGAGTCCTTCAGGCTCTGGGGCAGTTTTTAACATCATGAGTGGATTATGACTCGGGAAAGGGGTGGGAGCTAAGTTTCCCAGTCTCTATGCTACAAAACTACTATCTCTGCTCTCTATAAATAAGCTCACTTCAACAAGTCCTGCTGGGAAATGAAGGAATTGTTTGACTCCTGGGAATTACCCAGGCTTTGCCTGAGAGTGCTACCTCACACACAGTCGGAAGTAAGTCTAAATGAGAAGGAAAACAATTAGCCCAAGTGTGCCAGCTTCAGCAGTGCTGACTGGCTGGTCGATTGGTTTTTAAAGCTATTTTTTTTTAATTCTAAAAACAAATTGCGAAAGCAAACAACGAACCACAAGCTGCTTCCCTCTGCCACAGTGGTGACTGTCCTTGGATGTGTCGTGTCTGAGCCCCACCCAGGTTCTTGGGAAGAGGACCATATCGTATATACTGGACCCTGGGGTCTCAGTCATCTACATAAGGAAGCTCCATGACCACCTGAGAGAGCCCACAACTCCGTCTCTGCTGTCGGTCTGTGCGCTTGCCCACTAGGACACGAAGGCCACTAGGCTCAACTTAGCCTTACCCGTCTATTACTAAGGCAGCTTGTCCCAGCATCCAACAATCCCCTGTGCCTGGATTCAAATCCCTACCTAGGGTTAAACAAGCAGATACCTGTTATCCAGTCCTGCCCAACACACAGACATGTACACGCACACACGCATGCGCTTGCACACACACTTTCTGAGCTCCAAAAGAACTGTCTGGAAAACCCATTTTTCAACCTACTGCTAGGCACAACCTCCTCTTCCTCTCAGCCAGATGAACTTTCCTTCCATTGTTCTCTGTGTCCTGCTTGAGGTCCCTGAGGCTTCCCTTCAGCAGCAGTCCAGCGTGTGCAGTTTTACAGTTCCTCTGGTGAATTCCGCCCCTCACACTTCACCTCTCAAACCTCTTCAAACAGTAGCTTCCATCTCCTAGCTTGCGCCCACTGGACCTCACCCCTAATTCTCTGTGGATTTGGAGACTGCCAGATGAGAATCTCCTTCTGTTCTAGATAGCCACACACTTGCACCTTGAACTCCACCCATCTCCTTCTTGGTACCTCATCCAGTTGAGAGTCCTCCTCTCTCCAATGTGCTCACCTACTCCTTCCCAACGGAGCCCATTCCTTTGGCTCTGTTTCCTTTATAGAAACTCTCATGAATAATAAGTTAGTGTAGAAATTCTCCCCAGGAGATTGTCAGCAATGACGTAGTCCATAGTTGGTTACCCCAATTCAATGTTAAAGTAAATTTGTGTATAAATCCTTGATAACATTAAGATAAATTTCAAAATACCTTCCAAAATAGAAAAATCCAAAAGTATCTGAAGATAGAGTATAATGAATTTGCATTTACACAGGCTGTGCGGCAAAACGTTTCCTAGGGAGACACAACACACATATCTGCTCACCCCAGATAAAGAATCCACGACAAACCAAAGTCCAGAGACCCTCAAAGTCCACTTGGTCAACTGGTGAGCTATGAATGCAAGGGCGAGCTATAAAATGCATGTGTGTATGGAGAGGATGGGGCGGAAGCATTGGATTCCCCTGAGCTGGAGTTCTAGGCAGCCGTAAACCTCCTGGTGTGGATGCTGGGGGCATCTGAACCCCAGTACTCTGCAAGAACAGTATGGAGCTTTTAACTGCTGAGCCGCCTCTCTAGCCCCTCCCTTACACGATGCCTTGTTTCTCCTGTTCATGTCTGTAAAGCTTTGGTGTATATAATCCAACTCAAGTGCAAATCCCAGTCCATAAACTGCGATGTGTACAGGGAATGTCTTATATCTGTGTGGAGTCTTATTTCTGAGAGCGTGGAGCGGGGAGAAAGAGCCAGACCTAACTCTACAGTGATACAACAGAAAGAGAGCGATGGGCTTTTCCACTTAAATTAGAGTGGCTTGTCTTTCTCCACAGCAATTTGGCTGTTCGTTTTGTATTTAGAAATTTGTATCACAGACGAATCGGATAACAACCTAAAGTGTTTGTACAGGAGTTCCCTGCTCTCGGCCCTTCTCTGTACCCACAAGTCTTCTTGGCACTTGGCACACAGCAACTGCTGGCCAAAGAGCTTGCACATCACCGCTAGCTCTCACTCCTCTGGACAGAAAGCACGGGCCCAGCTAGCCGTCTGGGACGGCTCACCAGAACAGTCATCTTGTCCCAGTGGTCTCCACTGGAACCTTTTCCCTGGAGTCAATAGGCAGCCAGCCCAGGGCCTGTGAGTAAGCATAGTCAGAATGGGGAGGATTCCTCAGCCAGCTGGCAGCTGACCTCAGAGCATGAGACAGCACTGCTGAGCTCAGCAGAGCATCCGCAAACGTGTGTTTGCTAAGATCTCATCCACTTACTCCTGTTTGCTCACTTAAAGTATCCGTTTGCCAATGGATAACAATCGCTGTCTAAATTCCTGACAGTTAAAGGATGATGTAGCATTACACAGCCTCTGAAGATGCTGACGTAGATACACCATGGCTGGAATTGTTCCCAGTGGCCTGACGCATGTTGTATGTAATAGAGTCCCGTGTTCATGAAACATACATTTATATATTTGCTCACGGATGCATCAGGCCTGAGAGACAGTAGTTATGTTCAGGCGGTAGAGATTGGCATAGTTTCCATTTTTTATTTGTCTTTGCCATTTAATCTATGCAGACATGTGCCTCGTGGATCATTTTTCAAAGGAGGGAAATCCTTCCCAAAGAGTAGACCTTGTCTGATGACTCTTTTGTTTATCATGAACAGTTATGGGGGCCGGAGCGATGGCTCACTGGTTAAGAGAACTTACCATTTCAGCAGAAGACCTTACTTCGGTTCCCAGCACCCATCTTCAGCATCTCACCTGTAATCTACCTTCAGGAGATTCAATGCCCCCTTCTGGTGTCCTTGCATGAACACTTACATATATAAAGACATACACATAAATAAAAATATACACTCCTCACCCTGTCCTTTGCAAAAATAGTTCTGAGTGACTCTCTAGTGCTTCTTGCTGACAGTATC
Source organism: Rattus rattus (assembly GCF_011064425.1). Taxonomy (NCBI): domain Eukaryota; kingdom Metazoa; phylum Chordata; class Mammalia; order Rodentia; family Muridae; genus Rattus; species Rattus rattus. Next base: position 83,336,706 of record NC_046158.1, on the reverse strand, counting down.
ATCATAAGACGTTTCTGAGGCATCCAGCACAGAACAGATAGTACCATTACTAAGAGCTGGTACACTTCACTAAGGCCTGTAGGTAGCACGACACACAGTGACCCTGTAAAGAGAAGCCCCACTGTGGAGGTGGCTTTGCATGTTCTTAGAGGACAGAGGGACCCTGTCTTCCCAGCCCCATTCACAAGGACTCAAGGGTTGCTGAAACTGGTTTCCAATCTGTGGGGCCAAGCTAAGTACAACAGTCCTTATCTTCCTATCTACAGGGCTTAGTGAGGACCTTTGGGCAAACAAAGGAACTTTTCTAATACTGTACTAACAGGTTCTAAATTTTATACATCCAGAATAAGTAATGCAATATGCCCCATGGCAGGTTAAAGATACCTAACTCCTTAATTCTTCAAAACCTTAAAGTGAATTTCCTTCCTTTTTTCCTTTATTCCTTCCTTCCTTCCCTTTCCCCTTTTCTTTATCCCTCTATATAACATATCCTAGCTGAGAGCTATCATTCCCTGTGTTCTCCTTGCTAGAGTCTCAGCCTGTAAGAACATCCCGCATTCAGGTTTTTAAAAATCTATTTTATTGTTTTAACGATGTGTGGGGTAGATGTCTGCATGTGGGTAAGTGCACACAAGTGCAGGTATCCACAGAAACCAAGGGCATTGAATTCCCTGGAGCTGGAGTTACAGACGGTTGTGAGCCCCTTGAAGTAGGTACTGGGAATTGAACCTGGGTCCTCTGGAAGAGCAGCAAGGGCTCTTACCTACAGAGACATCTCTCCAGTCTACATTCAGATTTTATTCTCCCACTACTGCTGCTGACCATATATGGTTGCTTTTCAGATTTTTTTTATCATATAGATATATACATTATATACATATACATTACATTTTATGCTTCAACAAAGTTTTCTTCAAATATTTTGTGCTAGGGATGTGTTAAGTTTCAGTCTATAGCATATGTTTCTAATTCAGTTTGGGAAACATTGGGCCATTCTTTCCTTAACTAATTTCCCTCCTCCTCTTCTTCTTCCTCCTCCGAGACTTGAGTATGTGTGGTGTATGTATGTGGGTTGTGTGTGTGCTGCATGTATTATGTATGTGTGAGGTATGTTTGATGTATGTACCATGAGACTGTTTCATGGAACTTTCACTGTCACTATCCAATATATATGTTGATCATATACATTCCATTACCCATCTTTGTTTCTGTCTCTGTTAAAAAACTTCCATGTCTTTCCCCACTCACATACACCAGTATTTAGATACAGATTCTACATGTGAGGGGAAAACGTGACATTTGTCCTGCTATATCTGGTTTAACTCTTGCAATATGGTAATACTCAGTTTCATTTATTTTTCTGCATCTCATAATTTCATTCTTTATTGCAGCTTAAAAATGCATTGCTCACGCTGTGGCTTCTTTACCTGTCCATCTGTCGACAGTCATCCAAGCATGTTCTATATCCTGTGCTATTGTAAGCAGTGCGTTGGAATCCATGGCGAAATCCCCTTTGGGGATCAACTTTTATTAAGTTAGATCCTCTTTCAATTCCTTTTGGCTACAGGTTTGTCAATATTACTTTTTTTTTTTCCAAAAAGCCAACCCTTCAATTGAATCTATATGTCGTTCTTTTAGTCTCTGTTTCATTGACTACTGTCTTGGTTTTTACTAATGTATGGCCATCTACTACGTTTGAGACTAGTGTATCATTTTTCCGAGACTGTTAGGCCATTCATTGTGTTCTGCCTGGTTTATTAACACAGGCACTCACAGTTATAAACTTTCATTTTAGAAGTATTTTAGCTATATTGCAAAGTTTCTGATGAGTTGCGATTTCATTTTCATTTAATTGTAGGGATTTAAGTTTTCCTCTCTGATTTATCCTGAGACTCACTGGCCATTCAAAGGTGAATTATTCATTCCTTGAGTATTTGTGTAGTTTCTACAGATTCTCTTGCTACTGACTTCTAATTTTTATTCTTCTATTGTTTGATAAGATGCAATAAAGTACTTCAATTCTTTTGTACTTTTTTAAGACTTCATATATAACCTGGAATGTGATCTGCTCCAGAGAGGGTCCCACAGGCTGCTGAGAAGAGTGTGATTTTCGTATCTGTTAAATGGAAGATTCTGTATACAACTGTTAAGTCCATTTGATCTACAGTTTGGATGAAATACCTATGGATGGGTAAAGAGTTCCAAAGACACTACTGTAGCAGGACCTAACTTACCTTTTATGCTCATTATGGTGTATCTGTGTGTGTGTGTGTGTGTGTGTGTGTGTGTGTGTACCCGAATACTTGGCATGTAAGATAATAATTGTTATATCTTCTTGATAAATTGTTCCCTTCATTAGTATGTTGTCGTTTCTTTGCCTCTTCTGACTAATTTTGGCTTGAAATCTAGTTTATCAAATATTAAAATAGCTATGCCGGGGCTGGAGAGATGGCTCAGTGGTTAAGAGCACTGACTACTCTTCCAGGGGTCCTGAGTTCAATTCCCAGCAACCACAGGGTGTCTCATAGCCATCTGTAATGAGATCTAATGCCTTATTCTGTTGGGTCTGAAGACAGCGACAGTGCACTTGTATATAATAATAAATAAGTAAATCTTTTTAAAAAAAATAGCTATGCCAGCTGGCTTTTAAGCTTTGATTTGCTTGATAAATACTGATTCCCGTCCTTTGACTCTGGCTCTATAGGTGTCTTTGTCATTGAGGAATCTTTCTTGGTTGGAGACAACCAGCAGCTTGGTCTTGGTTTTGCCTCCCAATTGAGTCTGTGTCTTTTATTGGAGATCTGAAGCCATCTACATTTAAGGTTTTGATTTACTTGCTTTTTGTTTTTGCTTTGTTTTGCTAAAAAAAAAAAAATAGTTTTTGTTGTACCTCCCATGCTCCACAGCTGTTTCCCAAGGTTGTTTCGCATCAGGTGGATGCCGAGGGTTAGATTTATGCTCTCCGACTCTGAGACTGTTTTCCTGTTCAGGGCCCTCCGTGTTGCTCAACTTTGAACAAAGATTCCCTTTCAGGAAGGGCTCTGCCACAATTCCCTGAGCCAGGAGTCTCGTCTCCATTGATGACCCACCCTAGTGGAAAAATCTCTATCTTATTCAGACCTGGAACTGGACTTGCAGCGTGGGAGCTGTGGGCGTGTCCGTGAGACATGGGAGCTGTGGGCGTGTCCTGTCCGTGGGCGTCCTTCCTTCACTGGGCTGCCTGGTTTACCGTGTGGAGGAGGCTTGCTTCCCTCCTGACTCTGGGACCCAGGTTGGAGGTGCTCACCTCCATTCTTCTCAGTCACACTTCTGCTCCTCCAGACTTTCCGGCTGTCCTATTCTTCTGCACATTTCTTCAACTGTTCAAAACGAAGCTCACTCTTTCTCTTTCTTTCCTTCTTTTCTTCCTTCCTTCCTTCCTTCCTTTCTTTTTTTCTTCCTTCCTTCCTTCCTTTCTTCTTTCCTATCTTTCTTCTTGACTCTTATTCCTCCTCCTTTTCCTCCTCCTCCTCTTCTGTTGTGTTTAGTTTCTTTGAGATGTCGTCTCTCTACATGTCCCCAGTTGTCCTGGAACTCACTCTACAGACCAGGTTGGCCTTGAACTCTCAGCGATCCACCTGTGTCTGCCTCCTAAGTGGTGGGATTAGAGGCCCCACACTCACTATTATAAAGCCTGTTTTTTCTTACCCTGACACGTCTGCACCGGATCCCCTGAAGCCTGCGGCTACTCTGCTGCCTTACTCAGGAATCTTTGGGAGAGTTTCTATTGCTTCACCTCTAAGTTCAAATCACTTCTTTTACAATATTGAACTTTAGTCTTACATGGAATATTTTTCATCTCATATGTTTCTGCCTTGATCATTATATTTTCAACTTGTATGTTTTTGTTACTTCCTTATCTCCTCTGAATCTATTGACTACAATGATGATAGCGGTTTAAATGTTTTCTCTCTCTGTCCTAACATCTGAGTCACGTTTATTAGTAGTTTCCCATTACCATTGTGTTATGCATGGTTCTGTCCTTTTAAGAAACTATTAATGTTTGTTTATTTAATCTTGTCTTTTGAGACAGGGTCCCACCATATAGCCCAAGCTGACTTCTAATTCCTGCTCCTGATGCTTAGGCCTTTCAAGAGCTCGAGTTACAAGCATTCACCACCAGTCCTGGCTCCCTGCTATGTTTTTGATTGAATGTTAGAAACTATGAATTTTGTAGTCATTATCAACCTGTGGGTCTCAAACCCTTTGTGGGGGGTGTCGACTCTTTCACAGGGGTCTCCTGAGACCATTGGAAAACACAGATATATTATAATTCATAACAGTAACAACATTACAGTTATGAAATAACTGTAATGAGTTGTAATAAGTTGAAATAGCAACAAAAATAATTTTATGGTTGGGGGTCACCACAACATAAGGAATGGTATTAGAGGGTTGCAATATTGAGGAAGGTTGAGAAACACTGGGGTCATGTTGTTGTGTTATCCCCTCACACACACCCTCACACATACATGCACATGCACATGCACACACAAGATGGTGAACATCAGACAATGAAAGACACTGGGAATAATCTTGGCTTATTGCTTTGAGCAGAAATTCCAGATGTGGTACAAGGAATGAGAGCAAAGGTGAATATCCAGAGAGACTAGTGTGTGTGTGTGTGTGTGTGTGTGTGTGTGTGTGTGTGTGTGTGTGTTTCGAATGGGATGCTTTGAATGGGAGGGTAAAGGTAAATACTCTACCTTACTTAACAGAAACGAAAGTTGGTTGGCATTAGTAGCTTATTATACACTCAGATATAACTGGGCACCTACTATGGTATTGTGCACCAACTGTTGTCCTAGGTACTTGGTATGCAGTAGTGAAACAAGCTTTCATATTGTGATAAACCTCAATGAGAAGACAGTAAAAGCCATAGTCCCTGGATTTATGCACACGGACAGGAATCATGTAAGATCATTCCTCTCAGGGAACTCAGACTCAGGAGGAACTGAAGTGAATCTGTTAGTACAAGTCAGACCATGAAAAGGTCGTATATGTGATGAGAAGGCTCTGGGCATTTTGAGTTAGAAATGATTGATTCTGATCTAAGATTTAAGGGAAAACGTCATGGAATAAATGACAGTTGAGTTGAGTTTGACAACTTTCTGTGACTGAATGGTGGAGAAGCAGGACCTGGTGGAGCTTTTAAACACATAGCAGTTAATTAGAATTCCTTGTGGCACCTATAACCATCTGGCTTGTTCTTTCCCGACAGACCCCTCAGGATGTGTTTTTGAAGATTCTGTATATTTTCCCAGCCCCTCGGAGTCGATTTTTGATTGGTCTAATCAATCATGGAATTTCCATAGCTTTCTGGCCAATGAGATGTGAAAGGAGATCTGATAGAAAGTTTTCTTTCTAAATAGGAATGAAACTCCCCCCCTTGCTATTGGAGGAATACCAAAGAGCTTTAAAACCTGGCTCCCTGATGCCCTGGAGCCATTTCCATGAGCCAGTCTGAAGCTGATTTAACTCAAGACCTTTTGAGCTCTGAGGAAGTGGCTCAGGGTTGAGTGCTTGCTCAACAAGTATGAAGCCCAGCAAGTGTAAGGCTGGAGCCTATTGAGACATGAGAGCCCTGGAGGCTCACGGGCCAATTTATGCTGCATTTAACCACAGACAGGATGTGGAACAAAGGTGCCCATACAAACCCACACAAAGACTTTAAAAAGACTTTTGATATATGAAATAATAATGTTTCCTTAGTTTTAGGAACTTTTTAGCCTGAGTGTGAATGGTATTACTTGCAGCTAATTAACATATCCTGATATCAGTTCACCTATTGGAAACCGTTTTCCCTTTGCATTCCGTCAGCCCTCAGCTGATCCCTTGCCTCATTAAGCATGGAGGTTCACTTAGGAGGTGAGAATGTGCTTCATTGGTCTCCCCATACAAGCAGAGCAGGGAAATAAAAAGCAAGCTTTAAAATGAAAGGACACTCACTTAGAGGAGATCCTCAGTCAGTTTGTGTCGTCAACTTTCCTGATCCTTTGGTTGAGGGGACTTCCTAATTCTCCTGGGAAAACTGAAAAAAAAAAAAAAAAAAAAGAATGCCAGAGAGAGAGTGTGGGCAAGTGGCAGGGGAATTACACAAAGGCTTCTGGGCTCACAGCATTGTGGGTAATTCCCACAGGGAACAAGCCTGCCACTGAAACACTCTATGGGAAGCCAGCAGTGTCTGGCAGGAAGCTCAGCTGTAGCAAGCGTGAAGGTACCACCTTCATGCATGACATGCTGCTTCAACACCAGTGAGGCCAAGCTGGCCATGGTAAAGTCATGGGGTCAGCAGCGGTCAGCAGCTCCCACTTCCTGCCCCACCCCCCCCTTTCCGACCTCTTCTTCCCTCCTCCCCTGACTTGACTTGTATCCCATCTGCCTTGTGAACACAATGGGCATTAAGGCACTTAATTAAGACATTTGTACTGGAGAAGTGTATTAGTCAGGATTCTTTCAGGGAATAGAAACAATAATAAATAAATAAGCATTTGTAAAAGAGGCTTTGTTACACTGGCTTACAGGAAAGGAGCTGGCTAGTCCATCAGTGGCCATCTGTGTGCCCCAGAGGCAGTGGACCTGATGGCTGCTCATCCCTGATCTAGTGCTGAAGGGTTAGAAGATGCCTGTGAGTTCCTGGTCTTCCACCCACCTCAAAAGCCTAAGGAAGCTGCAGTCTGACAGTGGTGGCAACATCAGCAGCATGCAGTGGAGAGGGCAGGAGCTCTGCCACTCCCTCCCTGGGCTTTCTTTGTGTCTGGGAGCTGCCCACTGGATGCTTGATTAACAATCAAGGGAGTTCTTCACCCCCACAGTACTGTGTTTCCTTTGCTACAAGTCCACACCTCTTAAGCAACAGTTGACACTTTTCTAGATTCAAGTATAGCACTTCTTATCCCAATGGAAAGCCAACTGAGGAACACTGAATCCATCAAATACTGGATCACCTCCTCCCCAACCCCCATCTCCCTGACAACTAGAAGGGGTCGTACAAGGTCACAGAGCATTACTTCCAGCTCCACTGTCCTCTGCCAGCTGCATTCCCCTGCTTGGCTTACCCCACTTACCTTTTATATTATTATTATTATTATTATTATTAACTTGAGTATATCTTATATACATTTCGAGTGTTATTCCCTTTCCCAGTTTCCGGGCAAATATCCCCCTCCCCCCTCCCCTTCCTTAGGGGTGTTCCCTCCCCATCCTCCCCCCCTTGCCCTCCCCCCAACAATCTAGTTCACTGGGGGTTCAGTCTTAGCAGGACCCAGGGCTTCCCTTCCACTGGTGCTCTTACTAGGATATTCATTGCTACCTATGAGGTCAGAGTCCAGGGTCAGTCCATGTATAGTCTTTAGGTAGTGGCTTAGTCCCTGGAAGCTCTGGTTGCTTGGCATTGTTGTACATATGGGGTCTCAAGCCCCTTCAAGCTCTTCCAGTTCTTTCTCTGATTCCTTCAACGGGGTCCTATTCTCAATTCAGTGGTTTGCTGCTGGCATACGCCTCTGTGTTTGCTGTATTCTGGCTGTGTCTCTCGGAGAGATCTACATCCGGCTCCTGTCGGCCTGCACTTCTTTGCTTCATCCATCTTGTCTAATTGGGTGGCTGTATATGTATGGGCCACATGTGGGGCAGGCTCTGAATGGGTGTTCCTTCTGTGTCTGTTTTAATCTTTGCCACTCTATTCCCTGCCAAGGGTATTCTTGTTCCCCTTTTAAAGAAGGAGTGAAGCCTTCATTTTGATCATCCGTCTTGAGTTTCATTTGTTCTAGGCATCTAGGGTAATTCAAGCATTTGGGCTAATAGCCACTTATCAATGAGTGCATACCATGTGTGTTTTTCTGTGATTGGGTTACCTCACTCAGGATGATATTTTCCAGTTCACCATTTGCCTCACTTAATTTCATAAAGTCATTGTTTTTTGATAGCTGAGTAATATTCCATTGTGTAGATGTACCACATTTTCTGTATCCATTCCTCTGTTGAAGGGCATCTGGGTTCTTTCCAGCTTCTGGCTATTATAAATAAGGCTTCGATGAACATAGTGGAGCACGTGTCTTTTTTATATGTTGGGGCATCTTTTGGGTATATGCCCAAGAGAGGTATAGCTGGATCCTCAGGCAGTTCAATGTCCAATTTTCTGAGGAACCTCCAGACTGATTTCCAGAATGGTTGTACCAGTCTGCAATCCCACCAACAATGGAGGAGTGTTCCTCTTTCTCCACATCCTCGCCAGCATCTGCTGTCACCTGAGTTTTTGATCTTAGCCATTCTCACTGGTGTGAGGTGAAATCTCAGGGTTGTTTTGATTTGCATTTCCCTTATGACTAAAGATGTTGAACATTTCTTTAGGTGTTTCTCAGCCATTCGGCATTCCTCAGCTGTGAATTCTTTGTTTAGCTCTGAACCCCATTTTTTAATAGGGTTATTTGTCTCCCTGTGGTCTAACTTCTTGAGTTCTTTGTATATTTTGGATATAAGGCCTCTATCTGTTGTAGGATTGGTAAAGATCTTTTCCCAATCTGTTGGTTGCTGTTTTGTCCTAACCACAGTGTCCTTTAAAAACCCAGGATAGCTAAAACTATCCTCAACAATAAAAGGACTTCAGGGGGAATCACTATCCCTGAACTCAAGCAGTATTACAGAGCAATAGTGATAAAAATTGCATGGTATTGGTACAGAGACAGACAGATAGACCAATGGAACAGAATTGAAGACCCAGAAATGAACCCACACACCTATGGTCACTTGATTTTTGACAAAGGAGCCAAAACCATCCAATGGAAAAAAAGATAGCATTTTCAGCAAATGGTGCTGGTTCAACTGGAGGTCAACATGTAGAAGAATGCAGATCGATCCATGCTTATCACCCTGTACAAAGCTTAAGTCCAAGTGGATCAAGGACCTCCACATCAAACCAGACACACTCAAACTAATAGAAGAAAAACTAGGGAAGCATCTGGAACACAGGGGCACTGGAAAAAATTTCCTGAACAAAACACCAATGGCTTATGCTCTAAGATCAAGAATCGACAAATGGGATCTCATAAAATTGCAAAGCTTCTGTAAGGCAAAGTACCCTACTTATCTTACCCTCAGTTTCTGTCAGTCAGTCATTCCAGGAAGCCCTCCCTGCTTGGTCTTCTGTGTTATGTAGACTCTGCAGAACCGTGGCTGGCTTGTTCTCATTATGCCCTTGTGATGGCTTGTATATGCTTGGCCCATGGAGCAAGGGGCCCTATTAGAAAATATGACCCTGTTGGAATAGGTGTGGTCTTGTCTGAGTAGGTGTGTCACTGTGAGTGTGGGCTTTAAGACCCTCATCCTAGCTGCCTAGAAGCGAATCTTCTATTAGCAGCCTTCAGATGAAGATGTAGAACTCTCAGCTCCTCTCGTACCATATCTGCCTGGATGTTGCCATACTCCTGCCTTGATGATAATGAACTAAACCTCTGAACCTGTAAGCCAGCCCCAATTAACTATTGTTCTTATAAGAGTTGTCTTGGTCATGGTGTCTGCTCACAGCAGTAAAACCCTAGCTAAGACATCCCTCGAAGCTTACGTGTATCAGGCTCATCATCTTAATTTCCTAACTGAAAATGATCTTTATAGAAAGGCACTTGCATCTATGACTTCCTTACTGCAGGGGCAAGAAGCACAGCCTCCCACTGACCTCTTCTCGAGAATGTCAGAAAGGTGAAGGAGGGGAACCGATGGCACTATAGCTGTTAGGGCTGGAGGTAGGAGGGGGCTTCTCTCTTCAACCACAGTTTTCTGAGACCCTTTAAAAGATCTGTTGACCCTCTGACATTTGCATGCATTTGTGTGTGTGTGTGTGTGTGTGTGTGTGTGTGTGTGTGTAGAATAATAAGCTCACCTATTGAGTTTGGGCCGCCTCCATGTCAAATATTCAATGGCCACTACATATAGGACAGTCCATAAAGAGAACATTTCCATCATTGCAGAAAGTTATATAACACAGACCATCACTGTTTGGTGTCATTATTTCGGAATTAATACGCTGATAGAATTTGAGTCACACAGTGGGTTTGTAAAACGGCTTGCCAACATTCAGAAACGAAAGCTTTATAATTTGATATCTATTTCTTTTGGGAAGTCTTTCTGCCTCTCTCCCATAGGAGCTAGAAAGAACTCCTTACTCACCGGTCTCTTCCCACAGTCCTCCGGTGTTATCTCATGGATGATAAGATTGCCTCCTCCCTAACCTAGGGGACCACACCCAACCTGGCCTCCTTCCAGACTCAAGTGCTCCTAACCACACTGCAAATTGTGTTAACCGGGTTTAAATGCTCATCTCCGGGGTAGCCTTGGGCTGAGGTTTGGGCTTTCTGCTGGAAGCTGAGCAGGAGCGCTGCTTCTCTAACCGCGAAGAAGAGCTATCATCCAAAACATCTGTTGCATTTTCACAAAGTACTTCTTTCCGGTCTTGCAGAGAGCCCTCCAGTCCGCAGCCCCCATCATCAGGGCCCGCCCCTCGCAACGAGATCGCGGGGAGGGGCCGAAGCGAAACCCGAGCCCAGCGCCCACCACCCTGGCTGGCGACGTGGCTCCGCGGCCCCGGCCTCCCCCGGCGGCGCCGTGGCCAATGGGCGCGTGAGCGGGGCGGCCCGAGCCTCCCGGAGCCAGCCGGGCGCGCCCCTCGCTGGGGAGGGGACAGCGGCTGCGACGCTACGAGCCCCCACTGCCCGGCAGCCTCCCTTTGCTCGCGACTATGGCGCGCGGTGGCCGCCTGGGACTCGCCCTGGGGCTGCTGCTGGCACTGGTGCTGGCGCTGCGGGCCAAGCCCACGGTGCGCAAGGAGCGCGTGGTTCGGCCCGATTCGGAGCTGGGCGAGCGGCCGCCCGAGGACAACCAGAGCTTCCAGTACGATCATGAGGCCTTCCTAGGCAAGGAGGATTCCAAGACCTTCGATCAGCTAAGCCCGGACGAGAGCAAGGAGAGGCTGGGGTGAGGCTGCGGCCCGGGCCGCGCGAGGGACCACGCAGGGGCCCACGGCCTCCTCGGAGGGAGCCACGCGGGACCACGAGCGCAAAGCGAAAGCGAAATCGCGCCAGTTGGTCTTAGGGCTGAGGCCGGAGCTAGGCTCAGAGGCACAAAGTTGCTAACCGGTGCTCAGACCCCGCGTGGAGGTCGCCACCACGCCCGGCCAGGATAGCTTCCCACGGGAGGCGAGAACGTGGCAGCGGCCTGGGGAGCAGGGAGCGAGAGGGCCCGCCCCCTCATCTAGGTTTCATCAGAAGAGACTGGAGTGAGCCAGAGTTTTTTGGCTGTGGCCTTTTAGTGCCCGGGTTCTTTCCCACAGTCCAGAGAGAGGTACTTGAGACTTGCTTTAAAAAAAATCTCAAGATCAAACAAATGTGTAAGAGACGGAGAAGCTTGCTCTTGGCCTGTCTCTAGGTCAGGGTGAATGTTCTTGTCATCTGACCAGTCACCCCAGAAATCTCACCTAGAGACATAGAAATCAGGTTTTTAAGGAGGCTAATTGGGAGAAGAGGTGTAGAGATGGACACTGATTCTTTGGACTCTAGTTCCAACATTATGGGTGAGACACTCAGCTTTTTGACAACTGATTGTCAGGAGCAAAAAATAAAACAAAACAAAAACAAAAACAAACAAACAAAAATCCTTGCAAAATGGCTTTGGTGGTGAGTTGTGAGTTTAGCTTGGAATCAGGAAACAAACCTGGGCAACATCTCAGTAACCCCTACCCTGGTGCCCAGGAGACACATGGACATTGTGCAGTTATCCAGAAACCTGCCAGAGGGACTAGAAGCCAGTGAGGAGCAGGTGAAGGCAGGGCTGAGGAGGAGGAACACAGCAATCCTGCCTGTGGGCCACCGGAGCTTCCAGAACCTGCTCCTGGGGGGGAAGGAGGAACTTCGCGTTCTGCTACAGTTGTAAAGAACACAGCCATCTCTGTGCCACGGAAAGGCCAGAGTATTCAGTGGGACAGGATAAGCGATACCTGTTGTGTAGATGAGCATCTGCCTGTGCTGATAAAAAGACCTTTGCACTTCAAAGTCACCTCCACTCGGTATCTTTTACTTGTCAGGGAAGTACTTTCTCTTCTTTTTTGGGGACTTTAACAATAGGGGCCATTGATAAATTCACTACACTGTGCTGCTTTGAGGCCTGGAGACTGAGTTATTCTGGGGCCCTGATTGCAGCCATTCTGCATTGTCTTGGAAAGGAGGAAAAGGGAGTTAGGAACTGGAAACACTTAAGTTTAGGTCCTCTGGCTTCATTTAATTCCCACATTCAGGGTAATTAGCATAAGTGCCAGGTAGAAGGGGTGGTGACGTTCTCATCCTTGTATGAAGACTTTGTTCATTTATTCATTTAGCAAGCACAGCAGTGGCTCCTGTGTTTGGACCATGTTTGACACCTGGCAGGTACAAAGATGAACCCTCATGTTCTAGGTCTCAGGGTGCTGGCCACCATCCAGTGTGGAGGAGGACAGGCAAACACCTTCAGGATTGCTGAGATGGTGACATCATCCGTGTGTTTTGCAGGAACCCCCCCCGGGGGGGGGCTTCACGTGGGAGGGAGGTGCCTGGTTTTGTAGGTGGTATGCTTATGGGATGGTTCAAAGGTTGCTGGGTGTACGGTAATAGGAAGGTGTTCCTGAAGTGAGGGGCCCGCTTATTTATCATGGTTTTAACTCTTGTGGGGCAGGAGGGGTGCAGGGAAGAAGAATTGGGAGGTAGAAGAGGAGGGAAAGTAAAGATCAGAGGGACAGCCTCAAGGAGGTAGAGATGTTATCAGTGTCTGTGTGTGGTGGACAGGACGTCCTAATCCCCAAACCTTGTTGGGAAAGCCTGGCAGTAGAGTGCAGAGTGTAACCGTGGCAGAAATGGAGTCCTGGGCGGGCTGGGGTCGCTGTGCCTGGGAATTAGGATGAGAAAGACGGTAGCACTTGTCCTTGACCGCGTTTTGAGGAAGGAACCAAAGATAACTTCCGGGTCCCTGGCCGGAGCCCCTTCCCATCTAAGGTCACCTGGGTCAGAATTGGGCTGGGACTCTTGGAAATGACAGATCTAGGCTGGAACTAACTGGGAAGTTGCCTCTCTGTCTTTTTTCTCAACAGCCCCCTTCATTCAAGTCTGGGCTGCCGTGGGAGTAGCATGGCTAGATCTAGGCAACTCTGTGTCTGTCCCTTGACTGTCTATTGAAAACACATGTCATGGTTAGGACTTCTGGAAACAAGGAAAGGTTCCAGGCTCAGTGGCCTCATGTAATCTTAGAAAAATGTCAGTTACTTTCCAACGTGGTTTCACCTGTTCACCAAGTGTCTGGTTTTTCTTGTCTCCTTGACAGCAGCTGTCAGGGGAACTCCCTTTGCCCTGCGCCCCTCCTGGAGGCTTTATTGACTGCTTTTACTTGCTGGGAGTTAGCGTTTTACTTCCACCCTTCACCTACATTGTTGTCCCAGTGAGAAAAGGCACCTTCCTCCCCTTCAGTCCTCACAGGTCTTGTCACTTGGGCATTTCTGCTCACAGTGGGGAAATGTGCTCAGAGACTCATTTGTGTGAGGTCACACAGATAACCAGAGCCACAGGAAGGTCCTGACTAACGCATTCAGAGAGTCCATTCCATTTCCTTTCTCAGGATCTTACTCCTGTGACTTTACAGAGGTCAAGACCACTCCTATAATTCCAGTCAAGAGTTTTAGAGCTCTTGCCCTGTGTTGGGCGGAGCTAGGCCCTGGCCCTGGATTTCGATAGGTCCCATGATTTCAGGCCATTGAGCCTTTTTTGGCCTGAGTATCTGCTTCTCCATGGCGTTGGGTATTGTTGCCAGGGTGTCCTTCAGACTGGAGCAGCCCCAACCTGACTGACGTTGAGTGAATCCTGCTGTGTCCAGCCGGGTTGTCCCCAGAGAAGCCTGAACATGCATGTGATTCAGTCTTTCAGTCCCAGATCGGCTAAAATTGTGCTTGAAGGGACATTTTAAAGTTCACAACTTTCCAAGAAAGGAGCTGGGCTCCTTGAGTTCAGGTAGGAGATGTTGACTGGTTTCCCCTTTCCAATTCTTCACCTTTCCTACTAAAAGTTAAGAGTTACAGGTCAAACCGTATTTATAAAGAACTAAAGAATTCAGTTCCCCTCACTAATTTAGTCAGTGTTAACTGTTAATTAGAACTACCACTAACAAAATGTATCACTGGGGTTGATAGAATTCTAGCCCCAAAGAAAGACACTGAGTCTCCATTGGCCGGTAGGACCTCATCCAGGTGTGTGGAACGTCTCTTAAACATTACGTTAGCATTAGCGTGTGGGTGTGAGGAGTCCCTCACAGAGGTGACACTCTTAGCTTGGAGACGGACAGGCGGTAAGTTTCCAGCTTGGATTTTACCCTGAATTAGTGTTTAGGATGCCTGGGTAGAGTCTAGCTTGAAATCTCCGGAACCTAGGTCAAAGTAGAGTTGGAAACCCAAGAGGGCACAGTGGTCTATATCCTGTTAGCAGAGCTGCTCAGTTTCTTCAGCTGCCAGAGGGCCAGCTTTGTCCAACAGGATTGGTCTCCTGCTCCTTAAGTTTCAAATCCTTGAGTACAAGAGAGTGGGACTTAAAAACAAACAGCTCCTTTATCTTTTGATTAACATAAAATTTCCTGTTGTTGCATTGTACCTAAAACTCAACACAGTTAGACCTAATCAATCTTCCGGGCCACTTCTCATCGGGTGGTCATGACATCTCCAAAGTCCTGAGCTGAGAAGAATTCTGAGTTCATATCTAGGTTTCAGGATATAGAGGCATGGTCCATTAGTGCTGTCTGCCCCGGCCCTGGTTTCTGGGAGGAGAAGGCATATCATCTTTGGAAGGAAGATGGACTGAATCTGTCTTAGAATTTTTATAACATTTAAGACTGCAAATTGCTTCATGTTGCCAGGCCAATACCATACAATTTTGATTGTGGCCCTGAGGGATTTATGGTTTCATTTTATTACTTTTTTTTAAAAACTACAGGAAAATTGTTGATCGAATCGACAGTGATGGAGACGGCCTTGTTACTACTGAGGAGCTGAAAGTTTGGATCAAACGGGTACAGAAAAGATACATCTACCATAATGTGGCTAAACTCTGGAAGGATTATGATAGGGACATAGATGAAAAATCTCCTGGGAAGAATACAAGCAGGCCACCTATGGCTACTACCTGGGTAAGACAGCCACAGTGGAGATGGCACAGTGGGGAACAAGGTCACAGGAGGCTCATCATGGTTGCCTCCTTCGCCCAAATGTCACAACCTTCAAGTAAAACCTGTTGTGTAACATCCTCCTCCACCTACTAAGAATGTATCAAGTCGCTTCCTTTGACTGACATAGGGGAAGGAGTCTTCAGTCATGGCCCTGCTTAAACTCTCAGAAGTGCACACAGGGAAGAGAAAGAAAAAAAAATGCTTCTGACAGTTTCTAATTGCTGCTGTCGTTGGGTAGTAAGGATGAAGTACACCCAAAGCATCATCAGGAAACGGAATTCCGTGAAGTGGGGAGAGGGGTGGAAACCAGGCCTTGAAGCGTGGATTTCAGTTTGGAGAGACTGTGGGGAGGGTGGCATTGTTGGAGGGGCAGAGGCACAGAAATGCATGGTGGGTGAGGCCTGGGTTAGTAGTAGGTTAGAGGAAGGAGGGAGGAGTATGCCACAGACCCTCCAGATGCCTGGTGGACAACAGGGAGACAGGCTTGGGGAGAAAGGAAGGTAATCAAAGCCAGATTCTGAGAGCTTGAAAGCTAGCAGAGGCATTTAGATATTCTAGAACACAGGGAATCCTCGTATATCCTGGATGGAAAGGAGTAAATGAAGGCGGAAGTCTATAAATAGAGGTCTGAACTTGTGCTCTTGAGCACCTGCTATAAAGTCCCTGCTGGGCACTGAGGTCGATTATGGGATGGCTTGGAGGGAGAGAGAGTGCAAGGGGCATTTTGAATAGAAGTGTTTTCAAGAAGTCAGTGGGTGAGTAAGGATGGCTTGTGTGTGTGTGTGAAGAATAAGTGAACTGGAACGGGGAGGCTCCCTTTAAAAAGGCTGTGTGTGCCCTGCAGGAAACCCCGCTGAATTCCAAGATAGCGCTGATCATCACACCTTTAAAAAGATGCTGCCACGGGATGAGAGGAGGTTTAAGGCTTCAGACCTTGATGGCGACCTGACAGCTACTCGGGAGGAGTTCACTGCCTTTCTGCACCCAGAGGAGTTCGAACACATGAAGGAGATTGTAGTTCTGGTGAGAACTGTGAAAATCCAGACTGGGAAAGGATCAGGGAGAAAACTGTCCCCACACCTTGTCCCTTTTTCCAAAAGGAGACTTTCAGCCTGCTGGGGAACTGGGGAAGGACTGGAGTTGAATATGTCAAATCTCTATCTGTCCAGGAAGTAGTCAGGACAAGCTAGCTGTTGTAACAGACACCCGGCGGAGGCCACCTAACACGGAGTAAGCCTGTTCCTTACTTGCACGGTGTCCATTAAAGATGGTCCCAGGCAGATCCCCTGGGCAGCTCCCCATTAAACACTGGGAGGCTATCTCTACCCTCTGCTCAGCCGTCTTAGAGTGTCAGGTGGCAGATAAAAGACAGAGACAGAATGAAGAGATATAATAGCCTGTTTTCACTGTTCAGCCCAGGAAACAGGATATCTGTACCCGTTTATGGCCTGGCCCATCTTATTTATGCAGAGCCTGAGAGACGCCATTTAGATAAACTCAGAAAGAACCGGTGGGTTAGTGAGCCGCTAGCCGGACTCTGCCCCGTTGCTGTTGCTGTTGTTGCTGTTGCTGTTGCACTCTCTTTCTTCCCTCCCTCCCTCTCTCCCTCCCTCCCTCCCTCCCTTCCTACCTTCTTCCTGTTTTCATCTTGGAAGGATTAGAAAACCTTATGGAAACACAGAGATTGCAGCTGGAAGGCTGCTACTTCAGCTGTAGTGCCCTGTGGGCAGATGGCTCCGGTGCCAGGCTTATAAAGGGTCAGTGCTGTAAGGGCTCGAGTGTCACTGCTTTCCATAGTGTCCCACTGGGCCCCGCCTGTCTTCATTTTTCATGACATTTAAATAAATGCCATCACCTGTTTCTTGGGCAGAGTCAGTTCCAGCCGCTGGGAAGCTGTTAATGAAAGGTTTTTTTTTTCTTTCATAAACAGCTCTGAATATCTTAGATCCCCAGTCAGTGACAGTGCTCACTCCTGCCTCATACTTTGCCTCATGATGTCCATGACCCCAAGGACCGGGCAGTGGTCCAAGAATTATTTCTCATATTCACTCAACATCCATTGAGTGATAACTAATGAAGTGGGGCAGGGAGGGGGCAGGGTAGCTACCACAGGGAAATTGTTTCCCTTCAAGCAAGATTGGTGCTCTGGACTCCAACTGTTTTCCTGAATGAGGAAGTCCTTGGGTTACTGGACCAATGGACAGTAAATTCCCTTAGTAAATTACTGATGTGGGGAGGGGGGTGGACAGGACGATTCATAGCGTGAGAACTTAAAACTAAATACAGCTAATTGGAGAATACTTTCACACTCAGTTACTGTTTAAATCTCTGTAGTTTTATATATGTCTCTGACACCAGCTGAGGGTCCTAGCTCTTCACTATGGAATCTACTTTTATCTGGGGCTTCTCCTGCTGGACTCTCAGACTCCTAGGGTGATGTCTGGTGGTGGGTATCGGTCGGTTGGTGTTGCTGGGCTTCGTGAGAGCATCAGAGCACAGTGAGTTTACAAACACTCTTTCTTTTGAGGAGAGGGTTGCGATTTAAAATTGTGGAGAAAGGATATGGGGATTCTAACCGTCATCTGTTTGCAATGTAATTGGGCTGCCCAGAAGCTACCAGAATAAGTCGCCAAGCGTTATAAAGGCCAGACAAAGAGGGCAGTAGGAGTCTCAAAGCATATGGCCATCTTGTGTTGTTTCCCCATTACTTCCTAGGAAACCCTGGAGGATATCGACAAGAACGGGGATGGTTTTGTGGACCAGGATGAGTACATCGGTGAGTGCGGGCTGCAGTGGCTGAGCTGTCCACAGTGGGCAACATTCTTCTCCACACACTCCCACCCGTGATCTGATGGCCTCACTGCTGGGAGCTCCCAACAGAGAGGACCCTCCAGCCCTATTTGCTGCATAGGTCCATCTGGCCAAGTGAGTAATTAAACTTCCCTTAGGGGGAGAAAAAGCCAAAGGAGGCCAGCCAGCAGCCCTCCCCACGGGTCCCAGGGTGCTCTTTGTCACGCTACCTTTAAGTGGGATTGGAGAGCCTACTCTACGGTGAGGCTAGAGTAAATGGGAGGATTCTATTGCTAGGAACGGACACCATGACCAAGACAACTCTTATAAGGACAACATTTAATTGGGGCTGGTTTGCAGGTTCAGAGGTTCGGTCCATTATCATCAAGGTGGGAGCAGGGCAGCATCCAGGCAGGCATGGTGTAGGAAGAGCTGAGAGTTCTACAGCTCATTCTGAAGGCAAACAGAAGATTGGCTTTCCAGGCAGCTAGGATGAGGGTCTTAAAAGCCCATGCTCACAATGACACACCTACTCCAACGAGACCCCACCTCCTTATAGCACCACTCCTTGGGCCAAGAATATACAAACCATCACAGAGGAGAAGACTCAGATTAGGCATAGGTCAGCTGGCTGAGAACCTGAGTGTGGGTGGGTGAGACTGTGACTAATGAGATTGGTCACATGCCAGAGCTATAGGCAGGGAGGTGAACCGTTTTCATTGTGCACAATTGCCCCTCATTAGAGCTGCTCATCCTCTGGTGGTCTATCTTAGCTGGAGGAACCATAGTTGACTTTTTTTTTTTTTTAACTGAGAAACACGGAAATTTGCCTGACTGAAACTCAGAGCCACAGCAGCCTGTAGTCCCCAAGCACAAAGATCTGTAGCCCACAAGGACATGTCCATATGAGCCCCACCAAGTAACTGCCCAGCAGTGGCTCAGGACTGCAACCTCAGGCTGCTGTCTTATAAGAGCTCTCCTTTTCCTGTCTCAAGTTAAAACTGGAGGTGGTGGCATGGGGAGCACTCGATTGGGTATTGACTTATGGAAAGAAATGGAGAACTGTGTGTGTGTGTGTGTGTGTGTGTGTGTGTGTGTGTGTAAAACAGATGGATAAGGACAAGCTCTCTGGTAATGCTGAGCACAGCTTCTGCTAGCTGTGAAAAGTCACGTGGTTGTAGAGTTGGACATTTCCCTGTCTGTCATGGGAAATAGGCAGGTCGCCCTTTGCCTCAGCAGCTAAGGTGACTCTAGCTTTGTACCATATGGATGCTAACAGTGGCCTCCTCAGTGTAGGTGGTAGAGCCTTCCTCTTGAGAGGCACTTAAGGGAGGGGAGTGTTCAGAGCCTCAAACCTGTCACCATGACAGCAGTGATTGAATTAAACAGAAAGGCTTCCTGACCAAAACAAACCATGGGTACTTTGGGCTAGCAGTGTACGCTCTTGACACTTCTCCTGAACTCTTCATTGAGGTGGTGCCTGCCTGGGGCACAATTCTGAGTGGCTTTGACTAAAAGAAACACTTTATTTTCTGGAATGTGCAGGATGGGGAAGAGGGTATTATATTTGGTAATCGAATTTTCAGCAGCTAATATCGAGAAAGACTTTATGTATGAACCTGTCAGGCAAGGGGCCTGATTTCTAGGGTGTGCCCACTTTAAGCAAGCTAAGTGAGTTGCTAGTGTGGCACACTGGAAAGGCTCTGGGATGTAGAGTCCTAGTTTTCCCATCCACTGACTGTGTGACCCTCAGAGAACCCTGTAATTCTCCTCTGCCTGGGGTTTCAGGATGGGTAACAGGATGAACTGCACCCATTCCTGCAGGGTTGACTGAAGCTCAGATTAGCTCATGAGGTAATCATTTCTCAAAAGACAGTATTCAGGGGTGGCCATTTGCTCAGTGAATAGAGTGCTTGCTGTACAAGCATAAGGACCTGGGTTCAGCTCTCCAGTACCCACAGAACGAGTCTGGAGCTGTGGCACACACCTGTTATCCCAGCACTCGGGAGGCAGAGACTGCAGGACTCTGGGGCTTAAGGTCCAGCCCTCAGTCTCGACAGCCACGAACTCCAGATGCATTAAGAAAGGCCATGTCTCAGAATACAAGGTGAAGTCAGTAATGGATGAAGAAACTTGACACAAAGCTTTGGTGCACCCACACATGAGTACACATGGGAACATGTACACACACAATGTGCCAGTGTTAGCCATGAGTTTGTTGTTGTTTGCTTGGTTGACTGGTTGGTTGGTTGGTTGGTTGGTTGGTTGCTTGCTTGCTTGCTTGCTTGCTTGCTTTGTTTTGCTTTGGTTTTAGGTTTTTCAACACAGGATTTCTCTGTGTTAACAGCCCTGGTTGTCCTAGAACTCGCATTGGAGACCAGATTGGCCTTAAACTCCCAGAGATCTGCCTGCTTTTGCCTCTAGTGTTAGGATTAAAGGGGTGGGTCCCCGTGCCAGGCCACCTTGTGGTTTTTCTTGTCTTTTTCCCTTCTTTCAAGTGTCTACTCAATCTGATGACTGACTTTCCCTTTACCTTGAAACTTTATACGAAGAACTTTTTTTTTCTACTTTGAAACATTGTTGTAGTTTTTTCCCCAAATTGAAACTTTAATACCAAAGGTTTCTTTTCTATACTGAAATTTCATCACAGAAAGCTTTGGGTCTGTTCTTTTCTATTCTTTTCTTGTTTGGTTGGTTAGTGTCCCCACACCCACCCACTCCACCCCACCCTCTATATTGAAACTTTTTTTTTACTTATGGCTTTGAAACTGTTTCCTTCAGAGAAACCACCCGTGTGATGTGTAAGCAGACAATAACAAAACAAAATAACCCAAATTAAAGAGTGAATGGCGGCTGGACATGGTGGTGCACACCTTTAATCCCAGTTTTTGGCAAGCGGAAGCAGACAAATCTCTGACAGTGCCAGGTAGCCTGGTCTGTAAGTTCCAGGCCAGCCCAGCAACATAGTAAGACACTGTCTCAAAATAGAACACAGAAAGTAGTGTATGAATGTTCCCTTCTCTTTGTCCCTGGCACTTTATAAAGTTGAGAACATGATCTGTCTTATAGTAATTGTTAGAGAAGTGAAAGAAAGTTGTCTGAGAAAACCCTTGGGAGTTGAGGTAAGCCACTGAATGAGCACAGAGGGCAAGATGGCGTTGGCAGCAAGCCTCCGATGGTCCTGTGCAGCCTCCAGTTCAGGAGCGGTGGGATGCATCCTCACCCCAATTGTAAAATGGGGGAATAGTAGCCACTACTTCAGACTGTGTAAAGGACTTGAAAAGAAAAGAAAAGATACGTCGGATACTCGTGGGATACTTCCAGCTGTGGAAAGTGTTACTTTGTTTTCCCCTTCATGGTGCCTGGTAGAATAGAGGCCGTCCCATAAGTAGCCCCGTGGTCTTGAGAAATATAATTTACTGATTATTATCTTCATTTCACAAGCGTTGGGCTTACACCCTGAACTAAGGAACCCAAGTCTCGTCTGCTGGCTTCTAACAAAGTCCTGTCAGTGGCCATCCCGCAGCTGTGTATCCAGTGTGACTTAGTTCTGTCCATGGGCTGTCACCCTTCCGAAAATGCAGGGGTCAAGCTTTTTTGGTTTTTCCCTTCCTGGTTGCCTTCTGTAACTGAAAACAGCTTTGCTTTCTAGCGGACATGTTTTCTCACGAGGACAATGGCCCTGAGCCAGACTGGGTTTTGTCCAAATGGGAGCAGTTCAATGATTTCCCAGATCTGAACAAGGATGGGAAGCTGGACAAGGATGAGATTCGCCACTGGATCCTCCCTCAGGACTATGACCATGCACAGGCTGAGGCCCGGCATCTGGTGTATGAGTCAGACAAAAACAAGGTAGCTTCCATGTTCAGAGCCATCAATCAGCAGGAAGCAGCCTGTTCAGGGTTGGGTTTGTCAGCCTTGTTAGCAACACCATCGGCTCCTTTTGGCCATTACCCGTTTACTCCTCTTACTCTCCAGTAGAAACCTATCTAATACACCAGTACCATGACAGCTGCAGGGAGCAAGACGCCATTTTTCCGGCATAGTCTGGCATGGGCCGTAGACTAAAATTACCGAGCACACCCTGTAGGACTAAGGCATCTTTGATGTGGTCAGGCCATAGGTGTAAGAAATTAACCCAGTATGCCCTGAGGTAAATTTGTTTCTCCTTTCATCTAGTCATCAAGTATTTATAAAACATGTCTGACATAGAGAGTCCATCCCTTTAGAGGTCAAACACCTCAAGCAAGTGCCTGGGGTTCTGTTTGTGTGTTTGGGGGCCAGGAGCTCAAATGACTTACAGTATTTCCATGCCCACTGTTAGGAATCCAAGTAAACAGGCTGGGAGTGTTTGTAACTCAGTCACAAGGCACTTGGCTGTCATGAGTCAGGCTTTGGGTTCAGCCCCTAGTACTATAGTAATAATAATTTGTTAGAATCCAAATGAGGAAATAAATAAGATTAGGAAAACATTGCTGCCTCATCTGGCTTTAATCACCCCAAACACTGAGCTTTGCAGACCTACATGTTACACAGTGAGGCCATGAAAGGGAAGTGGGGGTCTTTCTGGCCTGTTTTGAGAACACCCACATTGCTCGTAGAGTCTACCTTCTGAGTTCCCAGGAGCTCCCTGAGGCACTCCAGTGCGGCTTCTACCAATAGCCAGATTCCGTTCCAGTTTGGAGTTTGGCACTGTTGCCACAGGAGATGAGAAAGGAACACTTCTGGACGATTAGGTGTACACTTTGAAACCCCCTCAGATAAGCGAAATAAAGTGGACAGAGTGCTGACCAGCAAAAGCTCCCAGTGACCCCTGACCGCTCTTTTGTTTTCTCTCAGGATGAGATGCTAACCAAGGAGGAGATTCTACAAAACTGGAACATGTTTGTGGGAAGTCAAGCCATCAATTACAAGGAAGATCTTACCAAAAATCATGATGAATTTTGAAAGCACTCATCCTCATGTGGCCAACGGTCACAGGCTTCCTGCGGATGTTCTGGGTGATTGCTATATTTGTCAAGTATATAGCAGTTGTGTCCCTAAACAATGAGATTATACCTCAGATTGGGGTAGAAATTATTTTTCACTCCATATTTACTGGAAAATAACCATCACTATTTATTCCAGTAGGATTTTCCCTGAAGCACATTAAACTCTTGGCAAATTGCAGTTCTCTGAGGGGATACATTGCTACAGCATGATTTTCTAGACTCCTCCTCTACTTAATTAATTAATGGGCAAGAAATCATGAAAGGGTTCTGTAGCTCAAGGTGGGTGGGTGGGACACTGCACAGAATAATCACTATGTGTTTGAACTATTAAATTTTGGGTTTTTTTAGTTGCCACTGTTAAATGGTGGTGAAGGTAAAGCTTGGAGGAGTCAATGTTGTATTTTCCTAGGTTAGCCAACCTTGGAATAGGCATGGTATTTCTAACTCTTTATATTTGGAGCTGTTATCATAAATGGTATATAAACTTTTGTGCGTTTTCCTGTATGGGCCTGCTAATGTGTACAATAAACCCACATCTTTGGGGTTTTGTTTTGCTTTGTTTTTAATACTAAGAAGCAATCAAAAAAAAAGATAATGTGAACAAGAAAGAAATTTTAGGATTAGGAAAAAGATGAATGCCAGGTATTTGAAAAACTGAATGACCATGGTAAACACTTTAATATACTTGAGAAATATTTTTACATGTTGATGAACTGCATCTTTTTTTTTAAATAGTGAATGGAAATACAGTCCCTTCCTGGGTGTGAGGCTAGGGATCCAGATGTAGTGGAATTTATTATTTGTTGAGTTCTGAACCTTTGAGCCTGCTTCTAACACAGCTTATGCCAAGGAAACTAGGCCAAGGTGATATCTAAGCCATTGACCAAACTATCTGGAGGAACAATTACAGGTGAAATTCCACCTTGTAAACGGGAGGAGAAGAATAAAGGATGTCTTTGCGGATTTCCCCATGTGTCTTGTGGTGTTTGATTTAATAGAAAGTGTGCTTTCTTTGTTCCTCTGGGATTATACGTTCAACAGGGTCCGTGGTCTAGATCGAAATGGACTCAGTATTTACTAGCAAGTTCAGAATCTATCAGTAGCTGCTGATTTGATCCCTCTGTACTTCGTGTCCGTCTCTGCAGTTAGGGAACCCAGTGTCATTTCCACAGTAGAATCTGTCCTAAGACAAAATCCAGATCTTGGTATTGCCCGTGGGGCCTGCTGAACAGATCTGGTCCTGCTTCCCTTCTGAGAACTGCCTCTTTCTTTAGTCTTCTTTTTTCTCCCCCTTTCCCCACCCTTTTACCCCATCCTCCACCCTCACTGATTTTGTTGCTTAGATGAACTCCCTGGGTGAGATATGAACAAAGCCCTAAACAGCGCCAGCCAGCGTAGTTCATGCTGGGGAAGTAGAGAGCTTCCTGAGCTTGCGTATAGAGCGTGAGTGACGGTATACTGACAAGAACATGGTTGATCCACCCCAAAGCAGCCATGCAACAAAGTCTTTACCCAGCGTGGACTGTGTGGCTACCTCACATCCAGAGACCAAGCCCCAAGGCCACACACTGTACTGCCTGGTTCTGTGTGTCAGTTTGTTATAGCTGGAGTCATCAGAGAGTTCAGGAAGTACCATGAGATCCAGCTATAAGGCATTTTCTCAATTAGTGATCAGTGGGGCAGGGCCCAGCCAATTGTGGTGGTCCTTGGTTCTATAAGTACACAGGCTGAGCAAGTCATGGGGAGCAAGCCAGTAAGCAGGATCCCTCCATGGTTTCTGCTTAAGCTCCTGCCTCTAGGATCCTGCCATGCTTGCATTCTTGTCCTGATTTCAATAATGAATAGCAATATGGAAATGTAAGCTACGTAAACCCTTTCCTCCCCAACTTGCTCTTTAGTCGAGGTGTTTCACTGAGGCAATTAAAAGCCCTAAGCCACACTTCAGTTAGGGCAGAATTGATTACAAATTACTGGGGAAGACAGCCGGAGACTCCGGGTGAGGGCCCACCATCCTCCTCACCCCCTTCTTCCAGGAATCCTAACTCCCAAGTAGGCACAGCTGACCTCCTGAAGATGGAGGCTGTTTAGCTCTGAAGATAACTTAGGACACCGAGGCCTTTCCCTGGTCGTGTCCTTTGCACCTGCTGCCCTCTCAGATCAGGGCGCACAACCCCTCACTTCCCACATCCTCTGTAACACGCTTGTTTCTCACCATTGAGGCCTTTCAGACCCCACAGTTTAACAGCTCCACCCGGGTCCCTGCCCTGTTATGCTATGTTTTATGTCTTGGTTTGCATTACAATTTTTATTTGTTTCCTGTAGTCCAGACTACCAGCACAGAGCTGTTTTGCTGGGACAGAAACTTAAAAAACCCCTCATGATTCTAGAGGCCAGAGTGTGAGGTGAAAGTGTCAGCAGGCAAGTAGGGAGTTGACTTGTTGGTGGCGCTTGCACCTGAGTTAATCCAAGACCCATGGCTTTCTTTTGTTTGTGTTTTTATTTTTATTTTTTTTTTTAATGCAGGCTGGCATGTGCTCTTTATGCCAGTGTTAGGAAGAAGATCCTGGTCTTGCCTGCAGGCAGTCTAGCCTACTTAGTGAATTCCAAGCAAGCGAGAGAACCTGTCTCAAAGCACAAGGTGCACGGTGCCCAAGGAATGGCAGCAGAGGTTGTCCTGTGGCTTTCATGCTCGATCATGCATGCACATGTGCACACACACACAGTGCCTTCCGAATGCCCTGCCTGGACAGACTCCATTTCTTCCAGCTTCGGTGACTCTGGAGCTTGTAGCTCTGTTGTATCACAGTCTCTGTCTTCAAAAGGACTTCCTCTCTTTCTGGACATCTCTCTCAGTGATATAAGGACACTTCCTTTTGGGTTGTCTTGAGTCTTCCAAATAAGGTTATGTACACAGGCTAAGAGCTGAGAGGTGCGTATGCCTTTGGGGAGTAGGGGTACCCTATTTACATTTGATATTACAGAGTTTGCACAGCCAGACCCAACCCTCCAAGCTTAAAACATGAAGCACATTAAGGACAATGGCTTGTCTCATCTGCTTCTGAGGACCTGGAATAGCAGAATCCTGGACCAGGCATCATCAGGGCCCAGATTCAAATCTAGGTACCCAAACCCTCAGCGATTTAGTATTGAGTTGGAGTAAGATAAGGCTCCGGGTCTTGTGTGTTCTCTCTGTATCTTTGCTCCTCGTTGATACTGATTGCATGGAAATGTCTTAAGTCCTCTGAGCTGGAAACAGGTTCCTGTTGTCTCTCTTCCTAATCTTCCCTTCCCTTCTCTCTCTTGTTCCCTCCCTCTCTCTTTCTTCCCTTCCCTTCTGTCTTAGGGCTTCTATCTCCGTGATAAAAACACTATAACCAAAGCAGTTTGGAGGGGAGAGGGTTTGCTTCATTTTACACATTCAGGTCACAGCCTCTCACTGAGGAAGTCAGGACAGGAACTCACAGTAGGAACTGGGAGGCAGGAGCCGATGCAGAGGAAGTGCTGTCTACAGTCTTGCTCCTCACGGCTTGCTCAGCCTGCTCTTATGTACCCAGGACCACAGCCCAGGGATGCTACTGCCCACTCTTCTCTTCTCTTCTCTCCTCTTTAAAACCGTGTCTCACTCTGCTTCCTAGAATGACCTTGAGTTCAATTTGTGAGCTGCCTACCTCAGTCTCCCCTCGAGCTGTGAATCATTATGCCCAAGGACTGATGGCCTCTTTTCCTTTTAAAGGATTGGAAACCCCAACTTCCACAAAATGACAAAGTAACATTGTGTAGCCCAATACGTAGTCATAACAGTTTTACAAGGTACTCATTATTTTTCCCTGCAAAAGGAATCCCGGTTGATATTATTAGATTACACCTAGTAGAACACAGAGTGCATTTGGAGCATTAAGTTTTTTCTTTCAAGCCAGTGCACATACAAAGACTAATACTCAGAGACTTGAGTGTCTGAGGCTGAGTTTAACACTATTTAAAGAAAGGAAACCTTCGCCAGGGGGACATAACTGTTAACATGGTGATTTGTAAAACCCTGGATTTCTAATAAGGTCTGACTGTTTCAAGGAAAACATATTTTGTTTCTAGGTAACATTTCAAGTCTTATTATGAACAAACACTACAAAATTGATTTGTAATGGGCAATACTGTAATGTCACAAGGCATTATTTAATGCTTAATGTGACTGAAACCATTAATTGCTAAATGGAGCCACATTCTGTCCAAAGAGAAGCAGAACACGAACACATCCAAATTTTGTACAATAATCTCTTACTGTCAACACGTTTTCAGATGAATTCGAGGACCCTGCATTCTGTGTGACAGAAAAAGGCGCTACCTCAGAAAGGGCTGCACTGGTCGGAGGAGTCAATTTACCTGCTCAAAAGATAAGGAAGGATTATTACAGTTCCACCAAGCTCCCTTGTTAGCCCCAAATACAAGGGCACATTTAAAAAGGACTCACACCATTGCCTAGAAGTGCCCAGTAACAAGAGCTACAAGCTGCTAGGCTACCACATCTTGTGAAGTAGTGCACAGCCAGCGACTGACTTCTTTTTAAAGCGTCTGGGTTTACTTAGTCACCTTCATCGTAACATCCTACTTTCCTCTAAGAACATGCAGTTGAGACTTGGCTGTCTCTGCACTCTTAAACTGAGTTTATGGTGCTAGAATTGCCCACTAAAAGCCAGTGAGTGGTGTGATCCTTGGCTCTGGCTTCTGCTGGAAAGAGAGTGTCAGCATACTTCAGCTCCTGGCGTTTACCTAACCTGGAGGCTATTTCCCTAGCCTGACTATCCTGACTCTCAGTTCTGGTGAGTTACCTAAACCCAAAGGGAGAATCCAGGTCTTATGAACATGCATCCCATCATCAAACCTAATTGCACATCAAAAACCATCCACCATATCTCTTCATCCCAGGGCATGTTGTACGGATCCATTTTCTGAAAGAACAAAAACCACATGATCATTTTATTAGATCAGAAAAAACAAAATTCAACACCCCTTCAGAAAATAGGAACAAGGCCCATACCTAAACTATACAGATGCTAACATTAAACAGAATGGAGAGAAACTTGAAGCAATCCCACTAAAATCAGGGGACTAGACAAGGTGCCCACTCTCCCTTTATTCAATATACTTGAAGTTTAGCCAGGCAATGCAAAAGGAGATGAAGGGGACCAAAATATCACTATTTGCATTTTAGATGCCAAAAGTTCTCAGAGGCTGATAAAAATGCAAAGTGGTGGCTAGACTTCCAAAAGGGACCTAAGAAAGAAATTAGGGAAACCATAACCTTCTTCAAATAATATAAAATACCTTCGGCCAAATAAATCCTGCCTTTTAACCAAGACACTGAAGAAAAAATTGATGAGCAGAAGGTGGGACTGACTGTGGTTCAGGATTAATATAGTGGCCATTTTACCAAAAGGATTATAGATTTGTCCCCAATCCAATTTCAAATAGACAGAACAATTTGTAAAATTTAACAAAAACCCAGGAAGCAGTGACTCAGGGGAATCACTATCCTGAGCAGTATTCAGTTAAAAATGGTATTGGTACAGAGACAGCAGATAGACCAATGGAACAGAATTGAAGACCCAGAAATGAACCCACACACCTATGGTCACTTGAGGACTAAGCCAAATCCATCCAATGAAAAAAAGATAGCATTTTCCAAACTCAACCAACATGTAGAAGAAAGACTATGTACAAAGCTTAAGTCCAGTGGATGGACCTCCACATCAAAAACCAGACACACACCTAAACTGGAACACCCTGGACTCAATGGCTTATGCTCTAAGATCCTGGGATCTCAAAAATGCAAAGGTAAGGCAAAGGAATGACAAAATAACCCAGATTGGGAAAAGTCCTACAACAGATAGATATCCAAAAAATATACAAAGAACAGACAAATAACCCTATTAAAATGGGGGTTCAGAGAGAGGGAAGAAACCCTAAAGAAATGTTCCGTTAGTCATAAGGGAAATGCAAATCAAAACAACCCTGAGACACTCACACCCCAGTGAACTGACAGCAAATGCTGTTGGAGGGAACTCCTCCATTGTTGGTGGGGTTGGGCATTCTGCAACAATTCTGTCTGGGAGGGTTGGAGGATCCAGCTATACCTCTCCTGGGCATAACCCATGCCCCAACCCAGCCTTATTTATAATAGCCAGAAGCTGAAAGAACCCAGATGCCCTTCAACAAGGAAGGGGAATATTACTCAGCTATCAAAAACAATGACTTTATGAAATTCAGAGGGATGTTTGTATCATCCGGCTATTAGCCCAAAAACCTAGATGCCTAGGAAAAGGAATAGTGCAGACCGGGCCTATGAGAGACACAGCCAGAATACAGAAATGCCAGCAGGAAACCACTGAATATGAAGGAATCAAGAAAATCTGGAAGACTGAAGGAGCCAGACCCCATATGTACAGCAATGTTAATAATGAAAAAAAAAATCCTAAAATAAATGAATGGAATGGGGAGAGGCAAGGGGGGGAGGGTTTGGAGGAAACACCCATAAGGAACTTCAAATGAAATACCAAGTTAATAATAAAAAAAAAAAAAGAATATCTAAAAAAAAAAAAAAGAAATACTCAAGTTAATAATAAAAAAAAAATCTAAAAATAAATATGGAATACTTCATGAAAAAAAAAAAAAGGTGGCTATGTCTGAGCCCAGATTGAGACCCTTGTTGTCAGGATCTCCCCAAACCCTGAGCCACTTTTTCTATGCTCTCTGGGGTTTAGACAGACTTACCCCAACCTTGCTCTGGCTGGGCTTCTCCATACAATGGAGGGGTCCGTGGGCCAAAGGGGTTTTGCTGACCCAGAGTCAGTGCCGCCACATTCCAAGTCTCCATAGGACCCAGCATCAAGCCCCAATGACCTCAGTGCACTTCCAAAGTATATCTTCCAGAAGGTGGCCAGAATAGCAGGTGTCTGCACCTCTAGTTTCCAGTTAGCCAATGGGGTGCCCTCCAGTGCTAGGGTTTGTGTGTCCCCTAAAATTCACATACTGAAACTGAGGTCCACACGATAGGGTTGACAGCTCACTCTTTAGGGGATGATTAAAGTCAAAGAATCCATATCCACATGTACAAGACAAAAGAGAACCACCCAGCCCGCTTTGACCATCAACTCTCCCAGCATGGAAGGACTCACAAGACACCATGGAAACAGAAGACAACTCTTGATAGATACCATAACAGCCACTGCCTCCATCTTGGACTTCTCAGCCTCCAGACTTCGAGAATTCTTCATAAATGGTCCAGATTAATGTATATTGTGAGAGAAGTAAGAACAAAGATACAGAACCCTCACAGTGCCCACTGATAAGAAGAAACCGTTGGGGTGACCCATAGCCTGCTTTTTCATTTTTGTTTCCACTTTAGGAGCCATAGTGTCAGGGGAGCGTCCGTCACAACACCAGGACAATCAGGGCTGTCGTGGGTTACCCAAGACGTGCTGTTTTCCTGCATAGGAGAAAGGTTCAGTCTACAAATCCAGGTCTTGCTAAGGGTAAAGTGTTCTCTTGGTCATTCTGTTGCATTAACTCTGACTTAGGACCCTCTCAGTGAAGGACACTATCGTCACCACACTGTTAAAAACCTGGTGGCAGAGCATGGCACAGTGTAGAAACTCAGGACCACTGTGATGAGTTGGTCTGACAGGAAGATGGGTCCAGGACTGGGGAGACGGCTCAGTCAGTGAGGTGCCTCATAAGCACAAGGGCCTGAGTCAAATCCTTTAAAAACTGTTAGATGAAGGACAGAGGGGCCCGTGTTTTAGTTACTGTTCTATTGCTATGAAAAGACACTATCGCCAAGGCCACTTATAGAAGAAAACATTTAGATGGGGGCTTGCTTACAGTTAACTCCCCAGCCCTGGACCCATCTTCCTGTCAGACCAACTCTGTTTTCTTCACAGTGGTCCTGACTTTCTATGTCTTACCATGCTCTGCCTCCAGGTTTTAAACAGTGTGGTGACGATAGTGTCCTTCACTGAGAGGGCCTTATGTCAGCGTTAATGCAACAGAATGACTAAGAGAGCAGAGGATTTGTCCATGATTGTCGTGACGGAGCATGGCAGCAGGCAGGCAAGCATGGTGCTGGAGAATTAACTGAGTGCTTTACGTCCGGATCCCCAGGCAGCAGGCAGAGAGAGACACTGGGCCTGGTGTGGGTGTTTTAAACCTCAGAGCTCATTCCCAGTGGCGCATCTCCTGTCTCAAACAGTTCCACTTCCAGGTGACTAAGCTTTCAAATATATGAGCCAGGTGGGTCCTCAAGGCTCACTGGCCACACAGTCTAATGAGTGACCTTAAGTCTAATGAGAGCCCCTGTCTCAAAGGAGGGGCGACGTTCCTGACTTACTTACGTGCAAACCCGCACCAGGACATACAGACCTCTCCCATGCATACACATTACACACATACATTTAAAGGGAAAGAAAAGATGGACCCAAAGGTTCAATGGTCTCTGTAAGTCATCTTTCTCCTCCGTCTTTCCCGGTTATACAGTGGAATAAGAATACCGACCTCTCAGAGTGGCTGGACAGTATGAAGAGACCATGTGAGGGCGAGAACCTCTGGGAATGAAGCAAGGCCTCCAAGGACCCACATGAGCACAGGTCCAGAACCAGAAGCTGGGCAGGTCAATGCCCGCACACCCCAGTTTGCTGGAAAATAGTTTCCCAAGTTTGAGGATTACTGCAGAAGTGTTTCAAAACCTTAATGTTTATCTAGGCAAAACAGCCTTGGTGACAATGGATAGCCTGGGGCCTTTGTGTATATTGTGCACAGCAAGCATATTCCAGAGCTAGAGCTGAAAAGAGTCTCTGTTTGCTTGAAAAGCATTCTCTTCTGAGTACGGCTGGGAAAGGTCATTAGAGACCTTCTTTTCCAGATGTGGACACAGGCCCAGAGACTAAACCTCAAGTTTTTTCTGTTGTGTTGAGGCACAGGCAGATCTAACATTAGAACCCTTCCCTCTGTTTGCCACCACCATCCTCATCTGGAAAACGGTGATAATGATAATATAGCATCAGCTCTTGAGTGGCTTCCCTGCATTAGGGATGGTCAGCACTCAGTGCACACAGGCCCCCTTTATTGCTGTCACACCTCAGCATGCACTGTCCTCACGTAGCATCAGAGATTAAGTTTATTCAGTTACTTGTTGACTTCCACCCATGACATAAGCGATGGATACAGGCTAAGGATGTGGCAAAAAAGCATCCAAGGTTTGACATTGTGTTGCTTTAAATATAGGAAAAAGAAAGGTGACTTTTCTAGTACCATAGTTCACACTGACAGATAAAAAATAAAAATAAAAATTAAGTATCTACTTACTGGAAGAAGCTAAAGATATATAATGGGTCAAATTCGATTAATGAACCCAGACCACGGGAAATAGATAACCTAGCTGACAGGATATTGGCAAAGAAGTAACTAATATCATTGGATGTGGAGAAGCTAGCAGAACAGCAGGCTTGCAGGCAGTGCATGGCCATTATATAGAAATGGCCATCTTCATGCCCTAGGTTTGCTCAGAGCTGGGGCTGCATGGCCAAGAGGATATCAGTGCCGAGGTTAAGAGTGGGAGTTTGGAGTATGGTAGCTTCACAGAAGTGAATGACATCTGTCTGCAAACCTCACTGTGCCCTTCTTGTAAAAGGGTTAGAATGGTGCCTCCCTCGCTGCACAGTTGTGAGCTGCTATGTGTGTTAAATTGTGTAAAGTGTTTGGCTACAGGGCTGTTCCAAAAAGAGAATTCCACTACGAGGTTCAATAACTGTTATACAAACCTTTAAGGCATTGACAGCCATTTTAAAGGCAAAAACACATACTAGGGAGTTTACAAGGAAATGCACAGAGAACCACCTAAACCTCACTTTATGACACGGTGATCTCCATGCGCAGTGTTAGACAATCCACACTATGCTGCACTCATCAGCTTCTGCAGACTGTTCCTGAAGTCTTCTGGAAGGCTCTCTGGTTTGCTAGTGGCTGGGTTCACAAAGACGTGGACTGAAGACCCCGTGGTACAGGCCAGAGTGTCAAACTGTGCTAGTTTAGGGTGGCCAAAGAAAAAACCATCAATGAGATCATGGTGATTTACTGAAGGCAGCTCCTTGGTGGGTTTAGGAGGAAACAGAGCCAGTCGGTAACATACACTAGAGTGACCCACTTTCTCCACAGCCAGGGCAGCCAGTGGGATCTGAGGGAAGCCGATGGGTGTATGGTATTTGCACTGAGTGGTCACCATGAAGCCCACCAGGGGGGATGTCAGCAAGCTGGTTTCCAGGCCACAGTACCTAGAAAGTGAAATCACAGTGTTTAGGTCACCACGACACTGACACCATCTCCTAACCCGAAGGCTGTGTCACGGCACCCCAGTTCTGTCTCTCCCTACCTAAGCTCCTTTGGACAAGTTACTTAACTTCCCCTAACCTCAGTTCCTACAACAATATAATGACCACGGATTTCCTAGTCTGATTATGAGCATAAAAGACCAACGTTTAGGGATGGAAAAATGGCTCAGAGGTTAAGAGCACATTCTCTTCTTCCAGAAGATCCAAGTTCTGTTCCCAGCTCTCGTATCAGTTGGCTTATAACTGCCCATTACTCCAGCTCCGGGTGTTTTGATACCTTCTTCTGGTCTCCATGTTCACTGTATTCATGTGTACATATCCCCATACAAGTATCTCCTAGATAAAAACAAGACCTCTTTTTCTAAAAAGATGTATGTTTATCATTTAATATACCATAGTGCCTAGACATAATGATCTCTTGCGAAACATAAGCTGCCTTAATATAAATCTGTCAACTTGTCTAGTTGTGATAACATATTCTGACAAACGCAAAAACAATTTAGAAAAGTTTACTTTAGCTCCTAACTCCAGGTTAGAGTCCACCTCTGCAAGGAAGTCTTGCAGAATCTTGAAATAGTCACATCCATAGTCAAGAGCAGAGTGGAATGAAGGTTGCATGCTTGCCAGTGCTCAGCTCGATGCTTACACAGTTCTGCACCCCATGCCCAGGGGATGGTGCCACCCACAGTGGGCTGGGTCTTCCTACATCAAGCCCCCACAGACATGCCCACAGACCAAACTGATGTAGACAATTCTTCATTGAGACTGTCTTTCCAGATGATTCTAGATTATGCCAATTTTACAATCAAAAGGAACCATCGCACCTGCTTTTCTTCCCAACAAGAGTTAGGTATTTCTGTGCTAAATGAAAAAGAAAACTCATTATAAGACATTACTGTGTCCTTTAGCTCTGCCTCTACACTGTGATCTCTTTAAGAACGAGAGCTGCATCTCACTCACCTTTTTGCTTGTTGACTAGAAATGAGTGGCCCTTGGCATAGAGTTTATATGACCAAATCCCAGCATAGAGGACCCATTGGCAGTTATGGGCTGCTGAGAAATGAAGGGTCAGTTTTCTCTAAGAATGTAGCCCCTAATAAATCAACCATGTTCCAGTGGAAGAACACACATATTTGAGCAGCACAGCTTGGCCTATTTAAAGGTGGGGTGTCACCAAGGTGGGTAGGAAGGGAAGGAGTAGGTAAATCTGTTGGGGGGGGTGGCCACAAGAAAGAATGAACATGATCAAAACTCAATGGACAAAATTCTCATAAAAACAAAACCCTTCAAGGTCAAACAGAATGGGAGGGAAGGGCATTGTGCCAAGGGCCAGCCCCTCCCTCCGCCCACTGAAGGCCCATTGTTATTCTTGTGATTTAAGCATTTTCCTATGGCTCTTTCTTGCAAAGACTGAATGTGAGGGCTCTCTGTAAAGAACAGTGGTGAGTTGTGTAAAGGTTTCACTCTAAAATCGTTCATTGGAGGTGGAGTCACAAAAACCAACTCTAAGTCTCCAGGAGGGCTGTGCGAGGGGCTTGTGTGCCCTCACCCCTGTGGCCCACCAATGGCACCCAGGGAGACACTGGATACTTTTTATTTTCCCACAGGACAGCTGTCCAATGGGAAAGACCCTTACAGAACAGAACAGTTGTTCTATAACATACTGGGTGAGATCATTTGTTACATTAGAACACAATGTGTATCCAGATTACCTAGAAAGAACTTTGAAAGGATGAACCGGCTATCTTTTTCTTTTTCCTTGTATGAATGTTTCCAACTGATCACAGTTTACCTTTGAAAGAAGAAAATGACTGAATATTTTTTAAAAGGGCACCCAAAGATCTAAATGGGGTCTCTTGGTCTTTTCTCTGGCTATCCTCTGTGTCTCTTCTTCAGGAGTGCCATGTCATAATCTATTCAGGTTACTGTTACAAAAGTAGCATATTCTGGGGGAATCTTATAAACCCAGAAGTTCATTTTGAACCGTTCTGCTATCCTGAGCATCTAAGATTTAGATGCCAGCAGATGGGGTCTGGAGAGAGTTCGCTTAGTGCTTCATAGGCAGTGCTGATGTGTGTGTGTAGGGCATGAATGAGGACGCTCTCCCAGGTCTAGGTCATAAGGGCATTAATTCAATTCATGAGACTCAGCCCTTACCACCGAATCAACTCCCACGGGGCCCCATCTATAGAGTCTCTCATATTGAAGATTAAATTTCAATGCAGGGATCTGGGATAACACAAACATCCCGGGCATCACGAAGGGAAAAAGCTCACTGAGAAGAGCCTTACTTTGGGCTCTATCTCCAAGATCCACTGAAATTCAGATCCCCCTTCATTTCCACAGCCTCTCTGTGACTTTTCTATTCCAGGCCACATTTCCCTCTCTCTGTTTGGGAGTAGACAGCAGAGAAACAGTATCTCTTGCCTTCAGGATAGAAATATTTCATGAGCTCCCTGTTTGCAAGTGAGCACAGCCCAGATGCTCTTAAATAATTGAAAGGTGCCACATTTAAGCACAGCAGCCACTGTGCACCTGGGATGTGAGAAGCCTGTGTCCCTGCACTGTCCTCTCTTCAGTCTTCCAAACAACCCTGCAAGGTGGTGTTTGCCTCCCTGACTTTATAGGGAATAAAGAGAGAAATTTGCAGGCAATAGTGCTGGGCCTGGCTCCAAACTCTGGGCTCTCATGATGCAAATTCACACATGCCTCCCCGGCCCAGATTCCAAATTTTAGATGATGAAACTAACAAAACAAAATCTGCATCTCAAGTCAATGAACTACATTAAAATATTTTTAATTATTTGAGAAACCCATACAATATATTTTGATAACCCCTCAGTTAATTACCCTAACTCCTCTCATATTCATCCCACTTCCCATAATCCCACAACTTCTCGTGTGTGTGTGTGTGTGTGTGTGTGTGTGTGTGTAGGATCAACCTACCAGGAGCCATAACCCTCTCACTGTAATTGTTTCTGTGACATCAGAGCAGTGTTATCTCCTGCAACACCACACACTGTGTTCAAAGCTTCACAAACCAGTTTGACGGGATTGGTGGTGGCCACAGGCTTCCAGTGAGAAGCTTTTCTACTATTACTTTTTTTTTTCTGCAAAGTATGTAAGGATAAAACTCAAGTAGTCGTAAGTCCTCGAAAATAAAACCCAGTAGTTTCCTATGGGCTATTACTCTTCCCTCGGCGAGATATTGGCTTGTTCCCCTATGGTTGCCCAGGAAAGTCGTGTTCCCCCTTCTATTCTCAACATCTTCTTTCCGTTATATTTCTATCTTCAACAAGTCTTAATTGTGTACCCCTTACATCTCCAGCATGTCCTAGATGAGGAAGAGGAACCAGCTGCAGAGTGAGGTCTCCTTTGCATACTGTGTAAATCTCAAGCAGAATAAATGATCAGACTCAATCCCAATAAAATGTGATAAACTTAATACCAGGCTGGGTTCAGGGATGCTGTCAGGTATGAGCAGGGACCTACTTGATCTTGGGAAGCATGGAGAGTTTTCAGAGAAGTGACAGCTTAAAAAGGGATATGAAAAAGATTCGGAGTTATCTAAGTAAGTAGGGGAAGGAAAAGCCTTCTGCAGAAAACAGCACGTACCAGAGGAAGAGAGAAAGGCTATGGAGACACAGAAGTTCCCACCAGGGGAACAGAGACTACAGAGGAGGCAGGAGCCAGACTGGGAAGGGTTTTGTGAATGAGCTTGGCCTTTATCCCGGGCAATGGCAAGACAGTGCACACATGGAAGGGAGAGGCAAGATGGGGGTTGTTCTGTGAAATGATCAATGGTTTCGAATGGGGGAGATCGAGATACGGAAGGCAATAATGTCTGCAGAGGGAGCAAGGCAATCCTACCCTCTTGGAAAAGATGTTGGTGACTTGGACCAGAGTGGCCACAGAGGAGATGAGAAACAATTTGATGAACTCAAGAGGTTTTGTTTTTTATTTTCTTTTTCCTATTTATTTATTTATTTTTGCAAAAGTCTAGTGACAGAATGAGGGAGAAGGTGTTCAAAATAGTAGTTCTCAGACTTCGGCAAGGGGCTGGCAGGAGGGGATGGTGGGAATGCTTGGTGTGAGGGAAGAAGGAAAAATGAGTCAGGTGCTAAGAAGGCTGGATTGAGACTCGGGGTATCTAAGAAGCGATACGAACCATTGCCTAATGTTCCCTGCCTCTCTTAGCAACTGTCTCCAGCCAAACCTGTCTTATAAGCGCCAAACCTACATATCCAAATGTTTCCAGGGAGAAACTCTAAGCTCTGTGCTTAATGGAATCCGGTTCGGGCAGGTAACACAGAGCGTCGGGGTTGGCTGAGAGTAATACAGTGTGGTATGTCTGTGTGGAACTGGAAAAAAGTGCCGGTCCAACGCCAGACAGATTCAGGCTTCTGAAAGGCATTAGGCAGGTTTTGTCCTTCAAGGCCCCAGTCTATAATCATTGAGTTGAAGTGATTATCTAACGTGGGAAGAGATTACTTCTTGGTGACCCAGAGACTCAGCTTTGCTTGAACTCATTTGCAGTTGATGACTTCCTGACTTGTAACTCACAACCGGAAGTGTATGAGTCACAGGAGCTGAATGCTAATCTTCCATGCCTGACTCGGTAAATTTTAGACAATGGAATGCTTCCGTTCAAAGAACCTCTGCGGATGGATCTTCTAGTACTGGGGCTCTCAATCCTGACCCAAACCAGAATCTCTCACAGAAACTCAGAATCTCATAGATCCCCCACGTCCCGCCAGACCTCCCACTCCCCAGGAGGGTTCCAGACAGCCTTGCGGGCTGCTGAAGACTGTGCAAATTAGTTTCTCCTACAGAAACTACACATTAAAATAAGGAAACAATCCAGACGAGGAGACAAATGGATCAACGGCTCAGAGGGAAAGGCTCTAGTATCCTTACTCCACACTTTTCAGTGGGGCTGCTCAGCACTTTACCCCATGACTCAGCGCTTGCTCTGGCTTGAAGACCAAGGAGTCCCTGAGGCATTCATCACTCGGAGATGAACACTCCACGTCATACTGCCCAGACTTGTACCTGGCCAGGCAACTTCGTTCATTCTCCCACGCTCCCCTCTCTTCCAAGTTCCCATCTCCTTCAATAAACCCATAACTAGGTTCTGCCTGAGCTCCCAATAGAAAGCCTATATGACTTCTGGTTTGTCTGAGGACACAGTCTGCAGAACATGTACCTGTCAGGTAGTGGGCGGCCCTCAGGCAGATGGCACGGCTACACCTTTCAGAAGAGTGAACCTATTTATGTCACTTGATGTAATTTACAGAGAACAGGCTAGGGCCTGTGGTCAGTCACCTGGAGTGCCGGGGCAGGAAGATGGATGGCAGGAAGCCCATCCCTATACTCTCTCAACTAAACATAGGTTCAGCAGTGGGAGCCCATACAGGGCTGAATCCTCAGGGAGCCTCCCATAGGATCTGCAGGACTGTCAGCCTCCGGAGACTAAGAGGCTGGCACTAAAGAATGTACTATTTACCGCTCTGCATGAATAATTAGTTTTCCATCAAGCATGTGTAGATCTCATCATTACAGAATGATTGGAGTCTACAAAGCCCAGGAGCACTAGTAGTCTGGGTTAACCTAACCCTATGTTAGCCATGCCCAGTAATTTGTCATAGTGAGACTTGGATGGCCTGGAACTCCAAGTATGCCGTGAACGCAGAGATCCACCTGCTTCTCCCTCTCAAGTGCTGGGACTAAAGCTGTGCACAGCCACACCAGTTAAAGGCCCTTCCTTTCCCTTTGTTGGTTGTTGGTTGTTGTTGTCGTTGTCATGGGAACTCAACCCAGGGCCTTGCACAAAATCAAAGACAAAAGACAAAGACAATGGGACCAGCTTCTGGGGCGGAGTTTAAAGTAATGTAAATTACATAATAAATATAATAGAATTTAATTAACATTTACTGTACTGCTGTAACATGAATGTACTCAAGAGGTCTGGCTGGGTCCTTGGTGGCAAAGACTCAAGCATAACCAGTTTGAGATACTAAAAGTTGATAGCCTAAGCTTGGCTGTTTAAGTTTTACCAATTTAATCATTCCCTGGGGTTTGGTGCTGGTAAAAACAAAACAAAACAAACAACAACAACAAAAAAAACCAACAAAAAACAAAAGCCAGGTTTTCATCTCTGGTGGGTCCTACAATAATCAAAGAATGGTGAATGCTCCCTTACAAATCCAGAGTGTGCTCTGCAAGAAAGTGAGATGTGAAAATGAATGAAGCTGAAGGAAAGGGACCTGGCTTGGTTGGAGGCAAGCGGAGTGTAGAGCGTTGAGGTACCAAAGAGAGGTAGGTGACGCTGGACCGTGGAGCTGGGAGAGGGAGGATGGGCCGTACCTTGAATACACTGGACTTTATCCCATCAGAATGGGAGGAAGGTAGCGGTGTGATCATGTTTGTACCTCAAGACTCGCACTCCAGGAACGGACTGGTGCAGGCAGGATGGGTGCAGGGGCAGGGCAGGCAGGCACAGATTTGATGAAAGGAAACGGGAGAGAGCAATGTGTGGCTTCCAGGGAGAGTCAAGGCAGGAGGGAAAGAAAGAGATCTGGGGTTTTCTTGGCTAGCCATCCTCCTCAGACAAAGGTCATGGCTGTCAGCAGTTACGTCACAGGAAGAAGACATGTCCCCACCGGGTCTTCAGTGTGACTTTGTAGATCCGCATCGCTCTGCTCGGCTGCATCTAGGCTCTTACCCCTTGTCAAGTTCTTCCAGAAGATTGTTCCACAGCTAGGGGAAATGACCTTGCAGATAAATACACTTGTTTGAAGTAGTATGGAAGCCGTTTCGCTTCCAAAAGGGATGGGAGGCAGCGAAGACGAAAATGGCCCAGAATGCTTTCTGACAGCCTCGTATTTTAAGCAGCCACAGCCTCAAGTGCACTGGTTTTTTCTTTCTTTG
Organism: Rattus rattus; assembly: GCF_011064425.1. NCBI lineage: Eukaryota > Metazoa > Chordata > Mammalia > Rodentia > Muridae > Rattus > Rattus rattus. The sequence goes on along the minus strand of NC_046158.1, from coordinate 83,296,361 downwards.
ATTAGTTTCATGTTGCTTTTGAGCACATCTTGGCTCTATTTACAGGACAAATGATCTCGGAGGTAACAAGAAAAATATCTCGAAACTAAAGTCTAGCAAGATGCGAGATTGAGTAAATATCTAAATAAGCCTGCAGTCCAAGCTATGTTTATCTTGGTGCTTGGCAATATACCAATATAAAAAATAAAAATGATATTTCTAAGCCAAGTTGCCTCGCTCCAAACAACTGAGCAATCGTTTGCATCGGGGAGGAATCTGTGCAGGCCCAGTTGGCTGCGGACCACCGCCGCTTTTAGTGTGCACTCAATAAGGTCTTGGGGAAAATCAAAATAATGGAAATTATTTGCTCTGAGAGCAGGACCATTTTCTCTGCAACCGAATTCTCTCAGGAAGTTCATTCTGGGAAATCAGTGTCAAAATGACAAGACAATCCAACATGTCTCTGGAGGCACACTCTTATAACAAGCAAAAGAAAAAGAAAAGAGAAAATCCAGATCCGTCTTCAGAAGGTTAAGGAATTGAATCAATTTCTTTTCTTTTTAAATTGAAAGAGTGAAACAAATTCATTGAAACATTTTGAGTGGAAACAGGAAGACCATGACATGAGGCTCAGTTAACAGGGACGCACCATCAGCTAGGGTGAATTTAGAAGGCTTTTTCAGATGCCGAGAAGCAGGATCTGCCATTAAATACAGCTCCAACCGCAAAGCTGTGGTCCAGAGAACCTTGTGCACAAAGTGCCAGTACCCATCATGCTCTGCTTTGCTGGAGCTGCCCCACCAGGGATGCTTCGGAAACTATCTCTGGGCTATGGTTAGAAAGTGGCTGGGGTCTTCAAAATGAACTGGGCCAGGGACCTGGTGGTTGTCCTGGGCCCACTGAGAAGAGTGAGCACAGACACACACGTGTCTGGGTGATGTCTCCCTGGTCACAGCATTCAGGCAGGTCGCTAAGGTGCTGCCCTGGCAATCAGGCACAGACAAGTGCAGAAGGCACAGCAGTTTCCAATTCTATTTTAAATCACCACCTGGCAGAAAATACTTAAAACATGAAAATGCTTAGAATCTCCTGCATGCCAGAAAATCTCTGAAGATTTCTTATCTAGACAGGGCAGAACTAACTAGAGGAGGATGGAACCTTCAGAAAGATTTTGGGGGGCACTGGGGAGATGGCTCAGTCAGTCAAATGTTTGCTGTACAAGTAGGAGAAACTGAAGTCAGATCCTTAGAACCCACATAAAAAACCCGGGGTCATGATATCCATCTGTAATCCTGGCACTGGGGTGATTAAGTCAGGAGGAGGCCTGGGACTTGCTGGCCAGTCTAGGCAGATCTATGAGCTCTAGGTTGAGACAAAGACCTTGTCTTTAAAATTATGTTAGAGAGTGATTAAAGGAGACACCTGATATTGGCTACTGCCCTCCACATGCATGTGTGCACATGCAAATGCACACATGCATATACAAATGAACATGTGCATATGCACACATGCAAATGCACACCTGAGAACCCAGAGGCACACATAAGAATTGCTTTTGTTTTTTTTTTTTTTTTTTAAATTCCCACAGTATGACTTTCTTTAAGCAAGTTCTATGTCCATGGAGGTTTTTGGGTTTTTTTTTTTTTTTTTTTTTGTCATTGTTGTTGTTCATTTTGTTTTGTTTTGCTTTGTTTTAAGAAAACTTTCTTTAATGCAAAATAGACTAAGATGTCAATCACAAATATATGGATTGCTGTTTAACAAAGACAGTCTGCATGGCCTTAGTAATAATGTTCTAGTTAGTTTTCTGCTGGTATAAGAAACACCATGGACCATGGCTGAAAGCAACCCTAGGAGGAGAGGGTTTATTTCTGCTTACAGTTTATAGTAAGCCACGGAAGGAAGGCAGGGCAGACTCAAGAAAGACCTTGGAAACAGAAACTGGAACAAAGGCCATGGAGGACACTGTTGACTGGGTTGTTCCATGTTGCTTTTTTTAAAAAAAAAGAAAAACAACAACACAACACTTGCCTAGGATTGATACCGCCCACAGTAGGCTGAGCCCTCATCAATCTTTAATCCAAAAACAAAAACAAAAACAAAAACAAATCTTGCCTACAGCTAATTAATCTGACACACAGATTTTCTCAGCTGAGGTTCCCTCTTCCCAGATGACTCTAGCTTAATGACAAAAATAACTTTTCTCTTTATCCTTTTCTAAATTTCTTGAGTTTTTGAAAATGACCATGTTATACTAATGAAGTCATGAATTTTTTTTTTTTGAGGGAAAAAGAAAGAATTGGGTGAAGAGAGATTTTAAGTTTACACACGTGAACTTGAGTAGATGAAAAAGAAAATCGAAGACATAATGCTTTTCAAATGACGAATAACTTTGTTCTTTTAAAGACCAGAGGGCCAGAGGGCACTATGTAAGGGTTTGATAAGCTCCACAGAGAAGGGTAAGTTGGGTAGGGTGTGGTGAGGGTTTGGAAAAAGCCTGGAGCGTATTTATTTAAGGCAGCCTGAGGGGACCACACCAGCTGAGCAGAGTGAGTCTCGTAGCTGGGCAACTAGGGTCAAAGGCCTTTCAAATCCATCCGAGAGGCTGAGGGGAGAGGAAAGAAAGGAACTGTGCGGCACGGCACGACTTTCCATGATGTCAGGCCTGCTATTTCTGCAGTCCACTCAGGACGGGGGGGATTAAGGAATAACTTAATGTAATTAGCAAACACCCCTCCCTAGATTCCCTTTAAAAGGCACACGGCAAAAACAAGAAAGACCAGAGTCTATTCTACATCTCTAAAATATGGTTAAGTCTCACGAATCTGGGTTGGAGGTGATTACTGTGTCCGGGCAGGACTGGTTGGCTTTGAAATCTTGTTAATGGTGAAAGTAGTAGTTTTTTGGAAAAACATTCGGGAAGCATTTTTAACGCACTCAGATGATTATTTTTAAATTACTCAATATATGAATTATTTGAATATCCAGTATTCATCCTTGTCAAGTAATATTTATGTTCATTTATTCAACAGAAAGTCACTAAATGCCCGGGGTGAGAGCTAGGTCCCAGACACAAGAAGCCACATACCCCTAGCCCCGCGCGCTCTCCTGTCTTAGTGATGGGGAACCCAGTCAGCAAACAGTGTGGGGCTCTTATTGGCCAGGCCTGGGTCATGTGTCTAAGCCCAAGCCAATCAATCACCAGAGTTAAGAGACCAGAGCGCTCTGAATCTACCTCTCTGGATTCTCTAGCTGGTGGAGCCCTACCTGAACCAAGGACTGCGGGAAAGAGTACGGGTAGGAAACAAAAGGTGATCAGCTAGAGTCAGAGGTGTCATCTTCAAGGTGGCTGCTACACACCCAGGAGGAGAACCAAGGAGTGGACAGCCGGAGCTATTGAGCGCACTGCTCCTCCCGTCTCTGGGTTCCTGGCTGGTCAGATGATCTCTTCTGCACCGGGCTGCTTGGCTGTTTCCTTTTCCATTTTTCTGCAACGTTGCGATGCAGTCAAGGTGGGAGGGAGTTCACCACATGCCAGAAGCCATATTGTTCAGACACTTCAGCTACCAGAATCATGAGAAACGTGAACTTCTTTACAAATTCTCAGCTTCAGATATTTTGTTAGACCAAAGAAATTATCTGAGGGGTTTCCCTCAGACTGAGCTTGGTGTAAGCTGGAGATGGCAGGCTAATTGTCTTCAGCCATGATGGATTGGTGACTGAATAACTATTCTTGCTTCCTTAGCTTCTCAAGGGACAAGTGAAGTGTGCTCCATATCAGCTCAGGGGACCCCATTGGGGCTGGCCTCCTGGTGCCCCCAGTGGTGACTGTCTAATAGACTCTGTCCTGTCAACATTCGTTTTCCTACCATACCTGTCTGCTTCTCTCCAGGTGTGCTCAAAATGATCTCCCAAATAGATAGCATACCCCAAACCCCTGCATCAAGCTTGTATCCGGACATCCCATTTTTGGGCCCCTCCTTGCTGTAGGAAATGTAGTCTACATGTCTATAAAACCTTGCCTTTTGAGGATGGAGGTTGGATCTACTGATGGGAAGAGCCAACCTGAGGAAGGTTTGCAATGATGGATGCTGTAGAGGGAAGGAGACTGTAAGGACGGAGGCTGGGGGGAACCAGAAGACTGCGATTTCCAGGAAGCGAAGAAGAGACTGAGAGGAGGAGCGGCACTCCTGGAAATGTTAACACAGTAGGTCACACACCCTTGGAATAGTAAGACTCCAAATGCATACTCCTCTGGGGTTTGTGCCATTCCTACAGGGACCTTCCCTGGATAGTTCATCTTCAGCAGGACTTTGTAAGAAAATCAGTCAGATTTATAATTCAAAGGAAAGGGACCCCAAAGACCCAAATGGCCAGTGAGGCTTGGAGAAATGGAGGGGCAGGTTAACAGAGAAAATTGGGGTCGTGGGAGAATTGTCTGGAGTTATGCATATTCAAAACAGGTGGCTTTGTAGAGGAAGTTTCATTAATGGGGATGATAATGGCCTTTTACATTCGTGCCCCTTGTCTCAGAATCTCCTATTCTCCATCTCCCTAACTCTGGGCAAGCCTTGATTTAGTCAGGCTTTTCTAGAGAAATGGAACTGATAGAATGTGTGTGTGTGTGTGTGTGTGTGTGTACACATATATATGTGTATACATATTGAATAGAATGAATGAATGATTTATTAGAATGGTTTATAGGCTGTGGTCCAGCTCTTCCAACAATGGCTATCTGTCTATTGCAGGTCCAAGAGTCCAGCAGTTGGTCGGTATTCACCTGACTGGATATGCTCCTGGGTGTCTCAGCTGGTCTTGAGTGTATGCTAGACTTACCAACAAGAATGAGAGCAAGCAAGCAAGGAGAGGAAGCTTTCTTTCTCCAAATCCTTTATATGACAGCAGAAGGTGTGGCCTAGATTAAGGACAGATCTTCCCACCTCAAAAGATCCTGACTAATATTTGGTCTTCCCACCTCAAATACTTTAATAAGAAAAAATTACACACAGGTGTACCCGGCTTGGGTTTTGGTAACTCCAGGTATAGTCAAACTGACAGCCAAGACTAGCCGTCACAGGCAGACCTTATGAGATACTTTGAGCAGAGGGATAGTGGAGGGAACGCTGTAAAATCCCAAGGCTGGGTCCTGGGAGGCCCTGGGAACCTGCTTCCCTCACAGATCTTCCTTTTACTATGAGAGCAAGTTCAGACTAGCCTGCTGAAGAATGAGACCATGTACAACAGGGTCACATCGCCCCAGTGTCCTAACCAAGTCTAGAGGTGAGAGTCACCCAGGATCAACAAAGTCACAAACTGCCCACAGATGCCGGAGTGAGGCAAGAGGGCATGAAAGGAAGGATGAAAGGACCAGATGCAGAATCCAACCATGGCTTTAATCACACTCAGTGTGAACAGTGAGGTAAGAAAATCTAAATGAGATGCAGGCTTCACATCCACCGATGTGCTGAGACTCAAAAACCGGAAGCCAGTGTCCTCACTGGATATTTAGTTTATTGGAACCGTGCTTCAGACGGCCACTCCATGACATGTTGAAACAATGGGTGGATGGCCAGCGTCACCACCCACCTCAACAGAGTCCCTTTCTTTGCTGGCTACACTGTGGGTAAGGAAGTGCTCATTGTTTGACTGAGTCCCATCACTCAGAAGGTCCTTTAGCAAAGCATATGTGAGTAGCGGCCTTTCAGCTTTGCTACTTGTTGTTGCTGTTGTTGTTGTTGTTGCTGCTGTTGTTGTTGTTGTTTTCTGGATAGGGTATCACTATATACTAAGCCTAGAATTCTTCTCATAGTCCAGGCTGACCTCGAACTCACAACCCTCCAACCTCTCCCTTCTGAGTGCTAGGACGGCTTACACTATGACAGAGACCTGAAAGTGGGAGGCTGAAGCAAGGGCAACGTGGAGTCCCCCTCTGCGGTCTCTGCTCAGAGTCTGGGTGGAGGCTGCTCTGGTAGAATTTTCTTTCAAGAGATCTTCTATTCAGCTCCTTGGCTCTTTGCCTCTCTTTGGCCTCCCACACCCTGCTGCCATTCCATCTCCAGCTGAATGGACAGCCTTGCCTTTGTCTATCCAACCTGCAGTAGAGAAATGGTTCCTATTTCCCCTTGGAAAAATCTGAACTCATAAGACCTATTGTATTTTCAGAATTCACCAACTTGTTCTTAAATATGACTACTAGATTACATACACATAAAATGAAGTAAATGGCAGTCTTAAACACTCAAAACTCACTATTCCTGTTTTTCTACAACTTAAAAAGGATTTATCTATCTTTATTTTATGTGTGTATTTTGCCTGCAGGCATTGTATGCACATCCCATGCATGCTGGTGCCCACTGAGTTCAGTAGAGGGCGTTAGATCCCCTGAAACCTGTGTTACAAGTAGCTGTCAGCTGCCATAAGGTGCAGAGAGAATCTCTTGTGTACTGAGTGGAAGCATCACCTGTCAATAAAAACCTGATTGGCCAATGAGCTGAGGCAGGAAATAGAATGTGGGAGTTCCTGGAGGAAGAGAGGTTTCTGGGATAGTTAGGTGAGGAAATGATTCACCCGGAACGCTGATGGTCACCTGAAACTGAGCAGAAGTAACCAGCCATGCGGCACTCTTAGAATAGAATAAACAGGATAGTTGAGTTATGGGCTATTGGGAATAAGCCAAAGCGTATGGCCTAGCCGTTTATTCAGAAATAATTCAGTCTCAGAGCCGTGATTTCAGGAACTTGGGTGTGGGTGGAAAGTCCTGTAGTTACAAATGGAATCTACCATTGGGCATAGAATTCAAGCTTAGAAAAGTCCTCGGTAAAAAGCACAAACAAACAAACATGTTCCAGAGAAGGTTCCTAGCTCGGCGGAAGGAAAGCTAAATCCTTTTAAGAGAGAGAAGAGACCCGGGAGCTAACCCAGGTGGTACTGAGCTGCCCATGGTCTCTTTTTGACCACAGCCAGAGGCCACAGTAGCTGTGGCTTTTCCAAGCATAGCATAATTCCGGACAAAAAAGTGCATTAAAGAGAGCAGCCAATCAGGTCCACACAGGAAAAGCCTACAACTTCCCAGAGAAAGAGACCCACTGGAACCGGGTGGAGCCAAGATCAACCAGCGGGTTAGAGAGAGCTGAGGGGCAGAGTGGAGCCTGCACAATTTCCTGGGCTGCAGTGTGACTGAAAAGCCCAAACTTCTGAACTGGTAAGGTATTGCATTTGAAAACAATAAAAGAGAAAAGAAACTGTATAGAAAAAGTTATAGGAGGGAATATTTATTTTGAAAATAAAGTTTAGTCCTTAAGGAGAGAGTTAGAGATGAAAAAGAAAACTATTTCCTGTGTTAAATTGGAAAACACAATTACACAATGCATCTGGACCCCAAATGATTTTGTTCTGCGTATTAGCATACAAATAATTGTTTTCCCAGTAATGATTGCAATTTTATATATTCTTTTAAAGGGAGATCAGAATAAAGCAGACTTAAAAGAAAAGGCTAAAAAAAAAAATTAAGTGATAGATTGGAGGCCATAGAAGAGAGGTTAGAATGAAGAACCTTCAGAAGAATCCAATGTGGAGTCTACAAGAACAACAAAAAAGGTAGTCTCAGGTGAGAAAAATGCACAAGGGCTTGAGGAATTTGAATGGCAATCCACGGAGATACAATATGCTGAATTTAAAAAAAATCTTCATTCTTCTTAATGATGCTACCTTAGAGAAGTGTTACACAGTAGCTTATGTTTCTTTTTATAGAGTTTTAAATTTTTAAACATGTACATGTATTGATACATCATACAACTGATAAATGTTCAGAATTCCAAGGGGCTTCTGCCTTAAGTTCTGAAATGGATGGTTCTGAAAAGTGCACATTTATTAGAGATGGTGGCTTTACTTGAGATGCCGTGGCAGATTGAAACTGATAATGTTTCAGCATCCATTAGAATACAACAGTTTTTTAGACTTTATGGTACATAACATATATGTTACAGATATATCTTACTACCCTATAGGTCAAGCAGTTGTAGAGAGATCTAACAGGACTTTAAAGGAAATGCTCACAGGAACCGAGGGGGGCATGGACTCTCCCAACGATTTTTTTTTAAATAATGCTTTATTGACTTCAATTTTTTAAATGCCAGTGAGACAAGTAGCACAGCTGCTGAAAGGCACTGGGTTTTAGGAATGACTGCTGAATTTTGTTGTGATCAATATAAATGTGATAACCTCAGAACGGAATGCAGGAAATGCCCTGCTCTGGGGGAGAGAGTATGCTCTCATTTCAGTAGGAGAGGAAAATCTGTGGATTGTACAAAATTAATAAAAATCAGATCTTGACTGCAGACAAGAAGAAAGTAATCAAGAAGAAGAAGAACAAACAGGTAAAATATATGCTGATCCCTCTATCTGGGCACAGCTGTCTCCAGCCAGGGCTTTAGCTATTCATAGCAAATGAATCTTGTTGGCTACAGGATCCTCAAGACTTACCATGCCATCCTTTCAGATATCATAGATAGAAATTTATATTACAGTTTAGTTACACAATGCAGATTGATTTATAAGGTAAAAACAGATGCTTTACCTGCTAGAACCGAGAAGTGAGAGGCACCATTAACTGACTTGTGCACACTGCACATTCCACACACACATTATGTTATTTAAGGTATTGAACCTGTGCGGTTCATCTTTGAAAGCTGCTATTGCAAACCATTTAGAATAATTAAGAAAGTCAAGTTAATAGTTAATCAAACTATTAGATACAAGTCTAGTTTATTACTCAGATGTGTTTCCAAGGTGAACAGGTAATAAATAGCCAGAAACAAACAACACTTTCTTATTCAGATATACTATAGATAAATAGATGGTCTTCAGAAACCCCAGAGATCACAGAATGTGGCATTTAAAGGTGGTTGCTCATTACAAGGCCTGTTTTTGACAATTAGACGGGCTTTCTCCTGGCCGCGCCCCCATTCTACAAGAAGATAAGGAGCACTGAAGAGCCTCCATGTAGAGTTTGCTTCGCTGCCCTTGCTTCAGCTGCTGACAGCATGCTGCCGAGCTTTACCAAGACAGGGTTAAGACCTCCTTCATGCTTCCTGCTTCCCAGAAAAGTCTGTCAGATGCCCTGTGCCGGTAGGCTGAAGATGATGCCCCACTAGACACCCAGTTTTCTCTGTCATCGCTACAGGTTTGGGAGCCGCTTGACTGCACCTCCTACACACTTAGGTGACATATACACATTCCTTCTCTGGTCCCTGATGGGGTTAAAGACTAGATAATGTAAGTTTAAGTTGTTTAGGACTTAAGAAAATCGTTTTCTAAGTCTAAGAAGATGTTTTAGGCTGGTAATGATAGAAATTAATCTAAGTACAGAACTCTGAATTTACCAAGATGGATAGTAGATGACTTTCTCCAAGGTTGCCAAATGCTTATGGACTGGACATTATGAATGCTATCTTAGCGGACAGTTTCATAATTTTTATTATTGTATATAGTTTATTATTTTAAGAAAGGGAGCCTTTTATTGGACTAAAGGGTGGGGGGAGGATGCAGAGAGAATCTCTTGTGTACTGAGAGGAAGCATCACCTGTCAATAAAAACCTGATTGGCCTATGAGCTGAGGCAGGAAATAGAATGTGGGAGTTCCTGCAGGGAGAGAGGTTTCTGGGATAGTCAGGTGAGAAAATGATTCACCCCGAACGCTGATGGTCACCTGAAACTGAGCAGAGGTAACCAGCCATGTGGCACTCTTAGAATAGAATAAACAGGACAGTTGAGTTATGGTCTAGCGGGAATAAGCCAAAGCTTATGGCCTAGCCATTTATTCAGAAATAATTCAGTCTGAGAGTTGTTATTTCAAGAACTTAGGTGTGAGTGAAAAGGCCCACAGTTACAGCAAGGGTGCAGGGAATTGAACTGTGATTAAGGCTGTATCCTCTGCTTCTACAGGAGCGGCCAAATGCTCTTAACCACTGGGCCGTCTCTCCAGCCCCTGTGTTTGCCACACTTTAAATCTATACTCCGCATTGAGTGAGACTGTTACATGCTGCAAAGTCTTTCCAGCCCTCCATTTTACAGGTCAAAACTTGAACTTGGCTGTGATGCTGGTAATGGACACCAGCATTGAGCTAAGCAAACGTTGTAGATGAGAGCTTTTGTTTTATCAGTTAACTTACTGTCTTACTGATTATAGCGACTGAGAAGCAAGCAGCAGGCATCTTCTATAGGAGACCAGGGAATGAGTGCTGCAGACTCTGTGGCTCATACACAGTGTCTGTCACAACTGCTCAGCCATGCCTAAGTGAGAAGGCATTCGAACATCCAATGAACTTGCAGAGCAGGCACAGATCAGAGCTGACTAATGTGTTATGGTTTGTTGATCTCTCAGCTGAAGACCCAAGAACATGCTTAAAATGCAGATTAGACTCAAATACACATCTTGTCTATAGCATGAATGGTATTAAATAGACATTATTGTCCTCCAGTAGTCCCAGTGTGTGTGTGTGTGTGTGTGTGTGTGTGTGTGTGTGTGTGTGTGTGTGTGTGTGTGTTTGCAGGGTTCCCTGTGGAGGCCAGAAGTCAACCTCATAACATCAGCTGTCCCTCCTCAGGTGCTTTCTACCTTTTGTTGTTGTTAGCCGGTCTCTCAGTAGCCTGGAACTTGAAGATTAAGATGGGCCTACTAGGGCTGGAGAGACAGCTCAGTTGTTAAAGACATGGCTGTTCTTGCAGAACACCAGGTTCAATTCCTAGAACCCATTCTGCAAATCACGACTTTCCCTAGCTCTAGTCCCAGGGGGATCCAATGCCCTTTTAGCTTCTGCAGACACCAGGAATGCACGCCAATGCACACACACACACATGCAGGTAAGACACTGATGATGGGCTGGCTGGCCAGGAAGTCTCTGCTTCCCCAGGGTGTGCCACCACACTTGGCTCTTTTCCCACAGATTCTGAGGAGAGAGCTCGGGTCGTCATGCTTGCAAAGCACTTTACCAACTGGGCTATAGTTCCGGCCCTTAAAAAGCATAAAGTTAACGAAGCAAACACAGATGCTGACAGCATTCCATTTTCAACTGCAGCTGAAGGCTGGCTGAGGCGAGAAGAATTGCTCCAAATTCCTAACAGTGTTCTCAAACACAGATGAATTTACGATAAACGGATTGGAGGCATTACCATCATGCCAGAGGAGTCCATATTGACTGCACGCATGTACACAGATGCTGGCTGTTCAGAAACATTTCCCTGCATGCCACCCCTCAGGAGCCCTTGGTCTCGGTGCAGAACAGTAGATGCAAATGGACCTGAGAAAAGGGCACCGTTGCCTAGTTTCAAAGCCAAGGGTATCTGAATCTCCTGCTAGGCCTGTTTGGGGTGGGGGTGGGGTGAGGGAGGCCCAAGACATCGCCATCGTGTAGGGGGAGAACTGAGGCTGCACATGGGTTACATCACTAGTTATCGATGACAGCAAACTCCATGCTAAAGTCTGTTTGGCTGGAGAGGCCATGCCTCGGGCTGCCTCGTCAGAAACAGCATATCTGATGCAGAAGAGTAAGGTGGGGCTGGTCATGGAAGGTCATTTGCAAATGGGAGAAACTGCAGAGTTGCTGACCAGGGTAAGGAAGGGTAAGTGAGCCTGCTCAAAAAAAGGGAAGCTGGGAGGGAGATATATACATATATACATATATATATATATATGTATATATATATATATCAGATAGAACTGACCTATTGGACATGCAGGGAGAGAGGGGGGACTTCCTGCATCAGGTCTGTGACAGCAAACACACAGTGGCCATTCGTCCTGATGAGCAAATTGAGTATCATCATTTATAAGTCAATTAAGTGGTTTTGATGGAGGCAGAGCACAACCGTCTCCAAGCTGTCTCCTGAGAGTAACACGAGGTGCAGTGCCACAGCTGAGAAAGATGCAAGGCAGCTGTGGGGCCTCCGACCGTATTCACACTATAATCACGGAGCTGGAGAAATGAAGAAGAAAGGGGAGGCCGCTCCCTCCTGTAGAGGGCGTTCAAGTGCAGTGCCAAGATCTCTGAGGACTGAAGCGATGTTCTCAGAATTTAGCTCTGCCCCTCATTCCTCTCTAGCCATCCATGTTTAATTCTGGCGGCTGGGGTGGGGTAGAGGTCACTCAAGGAGGCCCCCCAAGAAAGTAGACCTCAGCCTGCCCATTTCTGGGGTAAGACATTCTCATTGCCTGTCTTTAGTCATGTGTCCATCTTGGGTCCAATCAGGAGGTCAGGCAGATGGGCATAGCACCTTATAGGCCTGGCTGGTAGTGACTTGATAGCCTTGGGCTCACATGAAGAGAAGAGGTCTTAATCAACCACCAACGGGGTGTGGTTTTACCAAATGGAGAAGATGGATGCTAAAAAGACAAAATGTATAGTTCCTTAATTATTAGGACCTTCCATAGAATTCCTAGGTCTGGAGCAAATTCTACACCGTGGCCTAGACAAGGTCCTTGTCATCTACCCTGCAGAACAAGGTGGATGGGGAGTTAAGAGTCACGGGATGAGTACAGTATGGACGGAGCTGTACTTAGTGCACATATTGCTCTTCCGGTCCTTGCAACTCCGGCTCTCCTATCTTTCAGAGGAAGGAACAAAGATCAACACAGTCAAGCAGCCAAGCAGACACACAGCTGGCATCTTCCAGGGGTGGTAAAAGAAGCCCAGAGCCAGGCATGATGGTAGATGCCTTTAATCCCAGCACTCAGGAGGCAGAGGTAGGTGGATCTCTAAATTCCAGGCCAGCCTGGTCTACAAAGTGAACCCTAGGACAGCCAGGATCACACAGAGAAACCTGACTCTAAGAAAGTATGTGTGTGTGTGTGTGTGTGTGTGTGTGTGTGTGTGTGTGTGTGTGTGTGTGTGTGTGTTTTGGCCATAGGTCTCTATCTTTCAGCAGTAAGGAAACAGTTGATTAATGGTCCCTTCTCCTCATGGGCTCAGCATTTCAAATATTTAGTTGATCTTTCAATCATATATTCTTGGGCTCTTTCCAAAACTCAAAGCAGAACAAGATGTCTTCTCTTTCATTACTGATATTTGCGTGTGAGATGTACAACTTCAATGCCTCTAAACACACAGAAAAAATCACCAGACTTGGATAGAAGGTGGTATTATTTATACTGCCCCAATAGTCACAGGGTCTCCAATAATATTCAGCTGCAATCAGCCCGAGTGTTGAATGTCCTCTGCTCATACATCTGTGCAATAAAAGGCAAAGACGTTACAGAATCGGCACACCAGGCAGAAAGCAAGAGAATGAAGTTAGTTACACCTTGTCCCTCGCTCCTGCCTCCGCCACCTGGCAGCTGATCTCTAACAAACAACTTGACCTCCATCAGCTTCTGAGCTGTGTCCAATCACACTTGTCTTAAAATGCACCAAACAGATAATCATTTCCCTGACACTATTTGTTGTGCCCACAACCCATGTCCTTTCTGGCCACAAGGGACGTATTCTTGACTGAAAGGCAGACGGCCCACTCACTAATAAGAAGCAATACTGTCCCGCAGAGAATTCCAGCTGAGAAGAGCAGACACTTTGACAGGCTGTGGTGGAGACTTGAGCTGGGAAGCCATGGGCAGATGAGGCTGGAGGGGCTACTCAGCCCCAACTGAAAAAACGAACAAGCAGAGGAAGCCAGCAAGACAAAAGAGGCACAGTGGACAGACAAGAGGCAGTGTGACAACAGGAGCCAACCTCCTGAGTGAGAGGGGAAGACAAGAGTGACCGTCAGCCTTACAGTAAGACAGCACTAGTCTCTACATCATCGGAGCTAGGCTGAAGAATCCCCCATTCCTGGCTTTAGAGCAACACAACCCAGACCACAGTGAGGAGAAAGAAGACTATTAGGAGAGCCTTCATTTATGGCACATAGTAGGTGCTCAGTAAACACGAATGTGGTTCTTTCCAAGGACTTGATTGCAAGAGAGAAACCACAAGCAAACCACTTGGAGACACTTGGGTTCTTTCTGCTCCTCCCTCCAATCCTCCAAAGCATGATCAAACTCGCCCTATAAGATATACTGCACAATTAGTGTGCACCTCTTACCCTTGCCTAATTAGCTCTTTTATCAATTAAAAATATTTTTCCCATTAAGCCCAGGGTTTGAGAGGGAGAATGGAGCCCCCTCCTTGATTTCTAAAACCTCCGAAAAGCCCAGTAAGATAATGTCAGTGATTTGGTTCATTTCAGGTGCACACACATCAGGCTACTCAACCTAGGTGAATTTAATGACTCAGGACAGGTCGAGCAATGAAAGTCCCTGTAAATCATTTCTAATTGCAAGCATAAAAATTAAAAACCAGTCTTGAAGAGCAAGATAACACAATGCTAATGACGGAGAACGGTAATCTGAAGATAGGGGCTCCCTGCTGTAATCAGGTCCATTTGGATGACAGAGAGCTAAGCCTCTGGGGACGGCTCCTGGAACAAAAGGCTGGGAGCCTACTTCCGTCTTTAATGACTTGCTATGATAAAAGAAATGAACTGAATTTTCACACTGTAATTATAAAACTTAAAAGGCGATTTCCCCCTCCTTCGCAGGCTTTATTCTTCTCATCGAGATAAACCAACAGCCGGTCTATTCTTGTAAGGGTGACTTTAAAGACCCATCATGTTCAGCCATGTCGTGTTCAAAGTCCAGCTCATAAATTGTGTCCTGTGGAGGAATCAGCAGTTCAACAGTTCTACAGCAGAGGCACGCACGAAGGCCTGAGGAAATCTGAAAAGGCCGAGGCTCATTTCTAATGTTTATACGATACTGTAGTCCCTTGAAGTTAGTGTCTACATCCCTGTAAGCAGAGTACCTGACTGAAGAGAGAAGGATCTGGGCTTGTGGTTTCCAAGAGCGATTAGCTTAGCCAGGTGTTGGTGGCAGAGCACCTCTGCCCATGGTATTTGAGGCACAAGCCCACCGTGTCCACTGCTGTTCACCAGGCAGAGAGAACCAAGACTGGGCTACAACCTTTAAAGATCTTTCCATCCAGGCCATGCATCCTCAACTGTGCCTCAAAACAGTGCCACAAGCTGGGGACAAAGTGCTAGGGCCTCCTGTGAGCCTTCTGAGAGAATCAAAATAACATTAAAGTTCTTCCCTCCTGACAACTGATAACTACAAATTGCACTTCTCTTTCCTTGCCTTTTGAGCGGGGTGGATACAAAATCACCATTCCATCTCTAGGAGTTGTTTCCTATACCTTATCTGAGCACTCAATACTCCTTCCTCCTTTTCCAGAATAGCCCCGTCCGGAAGTGACATCACTCTCCTTCCGGTTTCCTCTGGACAGTGTGTTAAGCCCAGGGCAGGCTTTGCCACTCTGGGGTGCAACATAAAAGAACCAAGTTCTTTCTTACAGATTAGTGAGTACTCTGACTCGAAACAGTAATGCTATGTGGGAACCCTGGTCAACTAACTCCAAACACCTGGCCCCTTGAAAGTACCAGTAGGACAATGGAAACCTATTATATTGTTAGATTACCCTGGGAGAAAGCAGTGGAGAGCCTAGCCTCGCATTAACACTAGTGAACACAGAGATTGAGGCAGGCTGTTTTTATAGACCGATAATCTTATTTAAATACACACCCCCAACACACACACACACACACACACACACACACACACACACACACACTTCTTGCTCTTGATACTAAGAGAACACCCCTTGGGATAGTTTGTATCGAACTTTTAAACGTTTCCAAGAATGCTTGATAAAATTACAATGTTTCCTGGGGATGGAGAGATGGCTTCTTGGTTAAGCATGTATCCTGCGGTCTCCCCAGAGGACCTTAGTTGGGTTCCCAGCACAGGTGGAACACAACCACTTACAACTCCAACTTCCTGGGGTCTGACATTCACTTTCGGCATCTGTGAGCTTTGCATTCACATGCACAAACCCACACCCACCAACCCACTAACACCCCCCCTACACACACACACATACACACAATTAAGAATAAAAAATGAACTCTTTAAATGTCATGGACTTTTTCTGAGCATCTGGGGTGATATTGCCCCATAAAGTTTTCTTTCCACACTGGTCGAATGTAGCCATGTTGTGAGGCAGATGAGGAAAAGAGAAGAACAACTTCAATCAACTTTAGGGATTACAAAAAGTCAGAGATGTGTCCGATTCATAAGTCACAGAAGGCTGGGTGTGGACCAGTCTCCTCCACCAGGGTCCTAGTCTCTGCAGAGCTCATCCTCTCTGTGGGGAGGCTTGATCAGACTGACTACCTGCTGGGCTCTTTCTCAAGCCTCAGAACCAGTAGGTTGGAGGTGGGGCCAGGGCACATACATTTCCAACCAGTTTCCTTAGCTGCTGCTACTGACTTGCCCACCAACTCTGAGATCCACTGCTCTGTACCAGCTGGTCAGAAAGCTGCCATGTTTTCAGCTCATAATTCAATCCCCAGGAGACATTCTATCTGCCCCATAATCGTATCCATGGTGGTGGACTGAATTCACTGGTCTACGTGCAGTAAGCCCATGCAGTTCTTTGCACATACACAGTCATTCCCAGAGATGAGGGAGGACCTGGCACAGCCGACTGCCAGGAGGTTCAGTAGCCTGTCATTATTCCTTGACTGGTAGAGGCCCGGATATCTTTGTCACAGCTCCGGACTCAGGAGTCGACACACTCTCAGCTGGGAGCAAGTTACTTGGTTACTCCCATCTCTGCAGACAAGAGCTCTTGTAAAGGAATTCTAATCCCAAAGCCAGAATTAAATAAACTGTGCATTAGACAGTTGACCAGGTTGGTTCATGGCAGTCGCTCTCACCCATGGTAATTTGGGGCCCATGGGAGTGACTATTGGTAATTTTCTGGAGAGAGTTTGTACAACTTGGGTGTGAAAAGAAGGTTTAGATCTGGGGAGGTGGCTCAGTGTGAGGACCTGGGTTTGGATCCCTAGAAACCATATGAAGTTGAACTCGGTAGCTTACTCCTGCAATCCTAGCACCCCCTATATCTACTCTCTGGCCTAAAAGATTCCTTAAAAACATCAGTCTTGTCCAGGGCAGGAGCAACCCTACTCTATATAGTCACATGCTATCCCTCTGCTGATTTGGGGTCCTACATAACTAACTGCCTTGTGAACTCAAGCATACCACAGCCCCTCTAAGCCTTAGTTTTCACATACATAAAAATGGGATAATTAGAAGTGTTAGGGAGAACCTAATGAATCAGTAACCGTTGAGAACTTAGCCTAAACAATAATCATTCTACCTATGGTTGTTATAGAGCACCACTGTTTTGTGTTTGTTGGGTTTTCTTTTTAATTCTTTTTTAAAGATTTGTTGATTTGACGTGTATGAGTGTTTTGCCTCATTATGTGTGTGCACTTTGTGTGTGCTTGGTGCCTACAGAGGTCAGAAGAGACATTGGTCATGAGCTCTCATGTGAATGCTTGAGGTTGAATCCTGGTCCTCTTCAAGAGCAGTAAGTGCTCTTAAACACTGAACAACCTCTCCAGCACTTGTTTTTTTAAGTTAGGTTCTTCCTATATATTACAGGGTGGCCTTCAGGACACAATGCCTTTGCTGCAGCCTCCCAAGTGTTAGGATAACAGGTGTGCTCCACGAAGCCTGGCTTCAGCATTACTATTGTTACAACGAAGGTATTTTTTTTTTTTAACAGAATTGGGCTGGAGAGCAGGACTAATTTAGGATAATCAGAGAGCCAGGAAGGTGGGCAGCCATGAGAGCTTCTGTTTAGCATCATTCGGCCATCTTTCTCCATCTCGTCACACTGTGCCCTTATGTTGGCACTTTTCACACTGAATTACAGTAAGTGAATATTAATCTGAGCTGATGCTAATCA
This sequence comes from Rattus rattus, assembly GCF_011064425.1. Lineage (NCBI taxonomy): Eukaryota > Metazoa > Chordata > Mammalia > Rodentia > Muridae > Rattus > Rattus rattus. The sequence goes on along the minus strand of NC_046158.1, from coordinate 83,278,539 downwards.
CCAGTGACAGAAAATTCCCACTCTGATCAAACTTTCATAACATATTAGGAGTCAAAGGCCCTCTGCTGCCTTGTACAGGCCAATCTCCATGTTCCCATTAGTGGATGGCAGGATCTGTTTATCTGCACGAGGCTCCTTAGCACAGCCCAGTGACAGCATGCACACTAGGACTGCGCTGGAGATGTTAGCTGGCCAAACAGCCCTTTCCTCCATCAAGTGTTCAGTTACAACGAGTGTCCTGCATCCTCCATGTACCCGAGAGCAGGCAAAAACTCGGCCCACAAAGATGTCACATGTGTGTGTGGAAACATTAAATCTGGGAATCTTAGAGTTGAAAACGCCTCAAGTCTCTTCCAGTACAACTTGTTTCCTTTTGAGCTATCTCGGCTTGTGGAAGGGACTAGAGATGTTCCTCAACTTACAATAGAATCATGTCCCAATTACCTGCCTATAAATTGAAAATGCTGCCAAGCTGACCATGCAATGGATATGCCTAACCTACCGGACATCCTGGCTTAGTAAACAGCCCAACTGTAGTGTGCCAAGTGGTCATCCAGGAGGCAGCCTGGCTTGCTGCTCTCTGGCATCCTGAGAGAGGATTGGACTGCATATCAGTAGCCCACGGAAAGATCGAGATTCAAAGTCCAGTGGAGAATGATTAGTACTGACCATGTCTTATGTTTGCCACATCATAACATCCTAGACTTGTGTGTCAGACCATCAAAAGACGGGGATTGACTTATGTGGATTTAACCGGAAGATAAGGAATCTTCCCCAGGAACTCACTGTTAGCTATGGTGTAGAAATAGCATCAGCTCTGTCATCTAACCCAGTGGTTGTTGATCGCTCTTTAGGAGAGTTCTGTGCCAATGTTTATCTGATCTTTGTGGTGTTTTATTTTGATATAATGTGTTTGACATTTAATGGATTTGCTCCACTTGTTGAGATATTGAGTTACTGGGTCTTATTTGTTGTATCTTTTTAGATGACTCGTTTCTTGACTTATTCTTCCCTTTCTTCTTTAAAAAAAAAAAAACTTATTATATTTTCTGTGTATGTGTGTGTGCCTGCATGAGTTTGTGTACCATGAACACACACCTGCCTGAGGTGTCCAGAAGAGGGTGTCAGATTCCTTGGTGGAACTAGATGGTTATGAATCACTGGGCTGATATTGTTTCTGAGTTTATATTGTTGGCTTAGAAGCTGGAGAGTATGTCTCTATTCTTCCGATCCATATTATTTTAACCTACTTACACGTACACAGTATTTCCACCGCAGACATTCAAATCACTGAGTCTCGCTAGCTTCCTCGCAAATATAGCAGCCATCGTGGGACTATGTAGCTCTGAAGTCCAAGGTATTTATTACTTATCCCCGAAGTGGAAACTCGAGGGTTCTTTGGAAAGTCAGTTGGATGGGGTATTGCTGAGGGCAAACACATGGCAGAACGTTTCGTTAACGTGGACGTGGGTATGAAAGGTTCAGGCAGACTCGTGAGGGAATGTTTCTCTGAAGCAGACACAGGAGAGAGGATGTTTTGCTAAACCAAGCATGTGAAAGGACACATGATGAAGGATTCTTTGCTGCATTTCGGAGGACTCCATAGAGAGAAACGCACCAAAAACATTCTGCTGGTGTGCGGTGTGCTCCAGTTTCTGGCTGCTTCTGAGGACTTAGGCTGATTGGATGCATGTGCTGAGGCAAGATCCGTGCTGAGAAAAACCCACGCTGAGGCAGGGCAAGTGGAGGACACGTGATGCTTAGAGGGTGTAAATAGGACTACATGGAGTAATGGAGAGAGAGCTAGCTGTACCAGCAAGCTTGTGGGTCTCGAGTCTTCAATGATCTTTGCTTCCCTGAGAGAGAGGCACAGCTGAGAACTTCCCTTGGTGTCCTCCTGATTCCTCCTGCTGACTGGAGCCAAGGCTGAGGCCTGGCCGTCTCTGCTAGGGAGTGCCAGCGCTGCCCATTCCTCTTTGCTGCCCCAACTCTACTGAACTGGACTGCTGGTGTACGCTCAAAGTGTTTGCTACCAGTGCTGACCTGTGAACTGAACTTCCGATCTGCAGACAACACAGATGGGATTTGCTCCAAAGAACCATTTCTAAACAGGTCCGCTTCCCTCGTATCCTTTCTTTTCTACTACCTCTGGTGGGGAGTGGGCTAAAGAGAGGTTAAAGTGCTTAAGAACAATCATTAAAAGTCGGATTTGAAAAAAATTAAAGTTATATAGCCCTTTACAAAAAAGTTCAGAGGCCCTCACTTGAAATAGTTTTGTTGAACGCAAAGTCAAGGGTGAGGGCGGTTTCCCATCAACACATCAGCATCCTCTGGCTTCTAATACTGCCTAAGAGTCATGGTACTTTATGCACCAAAGAAATTTTTTTAATTAAAAATGCAGAGCTAGGAATTGAAGCCGCTGGCCCTCAGACTTCTGCAGTAGAGCGTACATGGATGCACCTTGATCGACACTGTCGACTGCTACCCCGAGGTTTCTGGTCAGAGGACTCAGTCCCACTAATGTTGCCTTTCTAGCCCACAGGGTACTCTCATTCTAAACTATACCTTCTGTAACACTTTGGTTTTCTACTTCATAATTTATTTCTTGTGAATATACATTTGGGACAAAGATTTTTGGGCTAACACACGAATTCACTGAGTCACTTTATCCCAGGATAACCTCGCGATGAGACAAGTTCATTATTCAAGGATTTGTTTGTCTTCTCACTTTATTTCTTTTCTAAATAAAAATGCCAGAGGCTTTGAAATAAGCCCTCATAGAATGGAAATTTAAAAAAAAAATACGGTGTAAGCTTTAATTTTTAGAGGGCTGCCACATTTTCTTCCTGGTTTGGATATGATGTGCCCCACCCATTAAGCTTCTTGCATTGAAATGGTTCTCAGCTCTGTGCTTGGCTAGGGAGGAGCTAGAAACTTTGAACGCAGGGCCTTACTTAAGGAAATAAGACACCAGGGTGTTTCCTCAGCACTAGTCTTGTCCTAGGCTTTCTGTCTCCTTGTTTCTGTTTGCTGTCTGAGACCGGAGCTGGTCTGTCACATCCCGTGTCACAGACTGAAGCTGTGCGCAAATGAAATTCGTTCTCTTGGTTACATCATCCATCCGTCATTGCAACGAGGAAAAAAAAACCCTCAGTAAAACAGTAGACTCTTTCCTAATGACCTCGAAAATGTCACACGATACATGGCTGTAGTTGTAGAGTGTTTGCCTAGCCTACAGGAGGCCCTAGGTTCGGTCCCCAGGACCAATGGCAAAAGACAGGGGAAAAAAAAGAGAATTCTGAATTTTCACTCGAAACATACACTTTGTAAGTGCGGGTGCCTGGAAGTCCACCCAGCATGGGTTGAAGCAGTAGCTGGCGGAGGTTTGGTAACTCTCAGGAGTTACTTGGCCAGGGGGAAGGAGAGTCTAGCTCCCCATCTTTGGCTTCTGCGAGCAGCGGTTCTGCTGTAACAAGCTGCCCTAGCTTGTTCATAGCCGTTCCCATTCCTCTGCTATTGTTAATTTAAAAGATTGGTGTTTTATTCTTATGTCCATTGAAACAGTTCCCATTTACTACTTGAGGTCTTTTAACTCTGGCAAGATGGTTGAAATAATGGCCGCATTTATGCATTTATAAATCGAGCATACATTTAAGAAACAACAACCCACTGAACACACAATTCCATTTAAAAATGTTTAAATGACCAGGTTACTAAAAAAAAAAAGAAGTGCAATTTCTCCTGTGAAATATTACGTGTGCCACCTGTAATTACCTTAATGCTATTTTTGATATCATATCAGCAAATTATGCTGAGTCCCCACTGTGACACTTCTCTCAGGGTGAGCATTAGGCCTGTGCAGGTATAGGTCTCTGGGGAAAATGCTCTTCCTGTGTTGTAGCAATTAGCTGCCCCCAGCCTGCAGGAGAGGCCTGCTTCGCAGCCACTTGTGGAGTGCTGAACCTGTCAGCACCCAGGCATTTACCTCCTGTTTGTCCTTTTCCCTGACTAATCCTCAGAGAATCCTCTTTCTATCTGCAGAGAATCATTTTATGCATTAAAAACCTTTCCCAGTCTAGTTTCCTTCTTAATCATGGGAAAATCCCCTTCTCCTATTAAAACACACTCCATGAAAACTGGAGAAAGACCTAATAATGATACAGTGTGTGGAAGGCTAATATCCTAAAGCAGGAGTACACGTGGAGAGGAGCTGGATGGAGGATTAGCTCTCTTCACGTTGAGCAAACAAAAACAACTCCTGGCAACCTCTGGAGGCCAGTGATTTACTTTCCAGAGTTCACAGGCTTATTAAAAGATTTCTTAAACCATGCAGAGAGCACCCTCCACATAGTTAAGCTTTGTAAAATACCCACTTACTTAGGGTATAAAAACACCCTGTGCTTTAGTCCCATCCAGCTTACAGGTTAGAGGGAGCTATATGGGGAAAACAGGCACCCTCCGGGCACTAAAATGCCATTTAGCATGTAGATTCTTAAATGGCCTGGCTACAAAACAAAGGATTGCATCTTTACCTCGCCCCCCACTGAGCTCCATTAAAAATTGACTCGAGGGGCTGGTGAGATGACTCAGTGGGGAAAGGGGCTTGTTGTGCAAGGACAAGGAAGGATCTGAGTTCAAGTCCCCAGCACTGAAGATGAGCTCTAACCTCAGCACTGGCAGGCAGAGATGGATGGACTCCAGGCCAGCCTTCACTAAAAGGGCGAACTTGAGGCTCGGTGAAAGACCCTCCCCCAAGTAAATAAAGCCTAGACTGACAGAGGAAGACACTTGATGGCCTTTGGATGGGCTCATGCAGGTGAACATGCACAGAGTGTACACATAATACATATAGACTCATACACACACACACACACACACACAGAGACAGACAGACAGAGACAGAAACAGACAGAACAGAGAGAGAGGGAGAGAGACAGAGACAGACAGACAGAGACACACACATACAGAGAGAAAGAGAAACAGAGACAGAGACAAACAGACAGAGAAATTAACTGGAAAGGCTTTTGAAATTTCAGTGCGATTCTAAGCTGTCGATTCCTTTAGATGGAATTGTATAAGAATTGCAGTTTTGAGGCTGGACATAGTTCTGAAGCATTTTTGCCACCCCCACCCCACCTCCCAAGCCTGTCAGCCTTCTCCAGCTTAATCAGAAGATAAAGACAATAAGGTCGATTACTGACCCTGAGCATCTCTGATTCTCCAGTGTCTATTTCGGGGAGAAAACCATCCCTCCGGTTACCATTTAGAAAATGTAATTAATAAGCCATCACCTCCCGGCTCTGCACAAAGCCTTAGAGAGTGCACAGGGAGAGAAAGCAACTGAGATCTAGTTGCTATGCAGCTGACCCAGTCAGGATCTCACACTCTCTTAAGTACCCCCACATCTCTAGACCAAGGTGCTTGGGTTTATATGAGGAAACCTGACTCTCGTCTGGCGGCAGAGCCATCTCTGCTCTCTCGAATCACCCAGTCCCCACACCCAGATTCTTCACATGGCAGCTTCCATAGCTTGAAGCGTGGGTCTTGATGCTCAAAGGCTCATAGGTTGGGGCCTTGTCAAATGAAGTTAGACCACTGGAGAATGTCCTGAGCGAGGGGGTATGTGCACCTCTTGCCCTCTCGCCCTCTCTTTGCCTTTCAGTGGCAGTGAGGTGAGTGGATCCCTCTACCTTGTGCTGCCAGACTTACAAACTCCTCACGAAGGCCCCAACAGCAATGTCAAGTGAGCAGGAGAAGCTCAGAAGCCTGAGTCCGCTTCTCTCAGCTTGGCTTCTCTCTGTGCTTAGCACGGTAAAGGAGACAGTGAAGAACACTCCAAGGGATCCTCGAGGCCTGACCGAAGGTGCTTTTCTGGGATGACAACCTCGGAAAAGACCAGTGGAAGGAGACTTGTGGGGAGTGTATTCCAGGGTCAGGCATAGGGGTGGGCAGAGCATCTCATGTCTGTGCCTGTGTGAACTTGGGCATGTGATTTTGCCTGCCCACCCCCACCCCCACCCCCTCTCCTAGCTATGAGAGCTTAAAGTGTTTATTATTTGGAACAGAAGCACTGGTGTCTTGCCCCAGGAACGTCTGGAGGAATTGACTGTGTGGATATAAGTGCCTGTTCATGTATGTGGTGGTGGTGGTGGTGGTGGTGGTGGTGGTGGTGGTGGTGGTGTGTGAGAGAGAGAGAGAGAGAGAGAGAGAGAGAGAGAGAGAGAGAGAGAGAGAGAGACAGACAGACAGACAGAGAGACAGAAACAGAGTTATATGATGTGTGCTGAGAGATCCCTGACCACCCACCCTCAAAGATCCACCTGTCTGCCTCCTCCCAGCTGGGGTCACAGGTGTATTCCATGCCCCCGCACCTGGCTTCTATGTCAGGTCTGGAGAATCTAACTCCCCGTGCTATACTTACATAGCAGTCATTTTACTAACAGCTGTGTCCCCACCCCAAAGTATTTTTATCCACACTTCTTTCTCCTCTTAAAGGAAGAAGGTGACACATAGAGTTCAAAATAGCAGCTGTCCCCTGTAATTTAGAGTGCTAGGTCCCAGGGCTCCCATTCCTGAAGACGTCACTCTCCCACCTTCTCTGACTATCCATCCCTCTTGCTACCTGTCAGCCTGGAGAGCTGCTCGGCTACCACACTAAGCTTAGGAGGCTTATGATTTTACCCCAGCTCTCTGAAGCTCTAAACAAATGCTTACCCACTCTGCATGCAGTCCTAACTGTCTAGAATTTGAGCAGTGTGGGTCTACACAGAGATTAATATCTACAACTTTAATCCTTCGTACCAAGCTGGAGAACTATCTTGGCTTCTGGGGTTTTGTGCCTCCCTGCTCCTGAGTGCCTCCCTGCTCCTGAGGGCCTTTGGGACTAAATCCAGCCTGGAATGCTATTTGCTCTGTTTACTGCTTTACAATGACGGTCCTCTTGTTATCTGCACGAGCTTTGGTGCTAATTGTGCATTACAACTGTAAGCCGGCAGCCTGGAGCACAAAAGGATCCGGGCCAGAACCTCGGCTGAGCAGTTCAGTGCAACCAGGTGAGGCCAGCTCTCAGAAGAGATTCCCCAAGGAAGAAGGAGGAGAGGGAATTCTTACTTTATAGGTCTCTAATAGTGGACTCAGTGCTGACCTGAAGACCAAATGAGCATTTCGGGGCTTTCGCTAAATGTCCTTCCATGAGACTGTATGGAAGAGAAAAATGAATGTTACTCTTAAAATCCTTCAACAGCAACCAAACTAAACCCAAAGCTTCAGAGGCTAGAATTCACGGCTGATCGCTTCTGGGGAGAGTTCCTGAAGAGAAATATACAACCCAAATGTTAAAAGTAGTTGAAAAGACGTTGATGGTAATTATGATAAGCATGAAGATTAAAACAGTCAGACAAGACATTTGAACAAAAAATTTCAAAAATTAGCTTTTTGCTTTTATGCTATCATAAGAACTTACAGGAACGGCTTATAGTCCATCCTCTACAAACACACTCTTGGTATCCTAAAACTCACAGTGACCCTAAAGTCGTGCTCCGGGAAGTACTGTAGTGCATTATAGATACTCTGCAAGTTATTTTGAAAGGCCACATGTGGCACTAAATGCATCTAAAGAAGTATGCCAAATTACACATGGAAAGCAAATTATGTAGTACTTCTTGGTATTTTTTATTAACTTAAAATGATTTTAGCACTGACATTTTGCACAGTGTAATGAAATACAAATTATAATCAGCAAACATCTTGGCATTCATTCTCAAATTCATCTTTTGCAATTCCCAGTTTTCTGGCAAGTGCATAGGCACTGGAGAAGAGGGACCACCAGCCACCACCAGCCACCCCCAGCCACCAGCAGCATCAGGCTTTGCTTGCCCACCTAGGACTTCTCACATAGGCCTCCCTCTGGAGAGAAGACACTGACTCACATGAGGCTATGGAAGCCTGACTTGGGGAGTCTCTGGAGTAGTCAGGAGCACTGAAAGGAAAGTCAGCCCACCACAAGCCCAAGAGACAGTGCACGAGGCAAAGCCCGGCACCCTGGCTACTGCTGTTCAGGTAAATATTGAGACAGAGTCTGGCAAATACTATAAAGTCTTGTCATATATAATTTTTCTTTTGCCAAAAAGTGTTGGCTAGAGAGATGGCTCAGAGGTTAAGAGCACTTGCTGCTTTTCCAGAGGGCATGAGTTCAGTTCCCAGTACCCACATGATGTGACACCTATAACTCCAGTTCCAGGGTATCCAACACATTCTTCTGGCTTCCTAGGGCTCCTATATGCAAGTGGTATATATAAACACACAGGCATACATATGTACTCATAAAAATAACAAATAAATACACCTAAAGCCATATACTAGAAACTTACCCTATCAGTAAATGGGCCAGTGAGTTAGATATCTCTGTTTAATATCCTTAGCAATTCGGAGTGCAAATTAAAACCACATTAAGATTTCCTCTTACCCCAGGCAGATTATCTACCAACAAGAAGACAAACAAGTGGGCTGGAGAGGTGGCTCAGGGGTTAAGAGCACTGACTAGTCTTCCAAAAGACCTGGAGTCAACTCCCAGGGCACGTACAGCATCTCACTATCATCTGTAGCTCCAGTTACAGGCATTTGGGGCCCTCTTTTGGCCTCCACAGGGCGCCAGGCACACCAGTGGTGCACGGATATACAAACAGGCAACCCATGTGCACAAAACAATCTGTTTCTTTAAAAAGACAGTGAGAGGAAGAGTTTTCTACTCCAATTTTGCAGACAAACACGGAAATCACCCGATAAGATAAAGCAATGTTTCCACCCTCAAATTTACAAAAATTCCTAGGTTACCCCAACTTGCATCCCCTAAAGAAAAACTGAGGAGGAGGGGAAGGGTGTTAGCTCAGGAGTTAAGGTTCATCTAGCGTGCACAAGGCCCTCGGCTCTATCCCTAGCACACCATTAAACCGCTGGCGCTCCAAAGCTGAGGAAACACTTCATGACAGGCACTGAGCTCACCACGTCTAGCTCTGGGCCCTAATGAGGCCAGTGCACGTCCTCCAAGAAGAGAAGCCTGCATCCATCGGGGAGAGATGAGAACATCAACGGGGGAACGGGGAGAATTGTGAGGCTGCAAACCAGAGACCGGAAGACAGAGTCATTTATCTCAGAAAGCCATGTTGTGGCTTCCCAGTGGGATTTCTCCGAGGGTGGAAAAGTGTGTCCACCCAGTCACAAACTGGAAACTGACAGATTGGATGGGAGATGGACAGAGGCTAAAACAGCAAATCAAGGAAGACCGACAGTCTTGAGCAGGAGAAGAATGAGCTTCTAAAATGAATCCGGGGTTGAGTTTAGGTCCTTGGGCACAGATGAAAAAACGATGACAGAAGCAGTTGACTTGATCTGAGGAATCGATGCAATTTCTTATTAAACTGCCAATCTTCCTTAGTGTCATCCTACAGCTCGTGATTTGGAGAGAGTTACCAGTGAACCAGAAAGCTACAAGTTCCAACATCTCTCCATGAGAGGTAAACACCTGGCTCTCACTCACGATCTCTGGAAAGTTTGGTGCCTTGAGCTCTACCAGGACAGGGATTAAGACATCCACGATGCCCAAGATTTTCCTGACAAACCACATTGAATTGTTTAACTTCGGAAGTAATTTGTAGAGAATGTCAAACTTGAAAAGCACTTTCAAAGTAAATACCGAGCTCCGATCCCCTTGGAGCTCTCAAACAAAATGGCCAACCCTACAGTTTTGCCATCCAGAAAACCCTGTAAACTGCCATCCCGGAAAGCTGGTGATTTACAAGGCTCAGCTAAGAATCACTAAGTTTGATTGAATTACTTCTTAAGTGACAGCCGGTGCCATCCATTCCTTGAGCTTCTTTGAGGCTGAGTAAGAAGATTCATCCGAACTGCTGTGGGGGCAGGGTGGGAGCATTACCGATCCCATGACTGTGATGTGGGTCAGTCATCTGTCCATAGTCAGCTTTAAAATGTGGGCAGATCTGGGTAACCCAGCCAACTGAAGCACTTGCCTGAGCCCCACTGCTGGTCCATCAGGCTGAACCAAGACACGGCCTCCTGAATTCCGCTGACATCGACTTCCATTCAGGACTGGATAAGGAACATATGTTTACATATGCGGTTTCTCCGGCCTGTCCAAGGAGGCAATAAGGCAGTATTTCCTCACTAAGAGCTGAACAGAGAGCCAAGAGCATTCAGGACAAGAGATTCATTCATGCATAGATGGGCATGCAGATGTGTACATGCTGTGCACATACATTCGACAAAGCTAAGCACTTTACATTATTGAAGCCCAGCACTGAGCTAAGAGCCAGATGCGACGGAAATGCCCCAGATGATGAATGAAGGGAAAAGCTTTGGTATCGCCAAACCATTTTCTAAATAGGCTGAGGGGGACTAAAAAATGTCTGCTAGCCAGTAGAGAGGGAAACCTAGGAATGTCAGTATGTCCGTATGTTTAACCTACATAAAGTTTACCTTCTTTAAAAAAAATAGTTTGGCAGTTGATTGTATAACTTAGTGCTAGAGAGCTTGCCTTTAAAAAAAATGATTAATTTGAGACTCTGTAAGGGATATGGTTTAATGGTAGAGGGCTTGCTTAGCATGCATACAACATTGGGTTTAGTCCCCAGCTTCACATACATCGGTCTGTCTGTCTACCTACCTACCTACCTACCTAATCTATTGGGCACATTGTGTCAGACAATGTGCCTGAGCTGTGTGAACCCTGCCCTTCCTAGGTACACAGCAGGGCAGAAGGCACAGAGCCACAGACAATTGTCTCAGCAAACAGTAGGTGCAACAGCCAACATAGAAACAGAGCAGACTTAGCTAAGCAGAGAGGACATCCCAACTCCCAGTGGGATAGTCATGGGATACCATAAACTCGACCTGGCACGGGGCCTGAAAGCAAAACGCAGGCTAGAAACCGTCAGTTCCCATCACCCAATTGCTTGCGGATGTCACCACCTTGGTCTGCACCAGACATACTTCAGGGTCAGATGGTTTAAAAACCAGCTGTTGCGGGGCCTGATGGTGGCATTTATTTCCAACACTTTGGATCTCTGGTGTGTTCAAGGCCAGTCTCGTCTACATAGAGAGTCCAGTACAGCCAGGGTTTTTACGTAGAGAAATCCTGTTTCAAAAAACAGAAAGCAAAAAAACAAACAACAAAACCAGCTGCGGAAGCAGCAGACTCTGACTTGCCAAGCAAGCGTCTCTGTAGGGGGGTAGCCTGGGCTCACAAAGCTCTCCAGTGGTGACCACACTGGCCAGTCAAACTTAGACCAGAAGCTCCAACCCAAGCAAGATCTGGCAGCAACATTCTCACGCATGACACACAGCTAGCCAGCCAGGACTAGGGTTTTAGTTCTTCCTTCTATCACCCACTGGGCCCCAGCTCCCTTTCCTCACTCGCTCCCAGGCTCAGAAACTCTGGTCCTCACCCATTCCAGAAGTGTCCTCAGACACATCTAGAACATTCTCTGTCCAGATCCAAAGAGATGAATCCAGGAGAAAGACAGAATTTCCTCTTGCCATCCAGTGAGGACTGCCTTCCACCCTCCACTTGTCGGATGTCCTGGATTTTGTCCCCTGGCAGGTTGCCTTCTTGAAGGAAAATGCCCCTTTACTAACAAAGTTTTGGCCTTCCTCAGAAGCCAGCACATGAGTGCACAAGCGCTATAGCAAGGCTCCTCACCCACAGCA